>NC_060190.1:22216726-22232115 GCF_021184085.1 Oncorhynchus gorbuscha | reverse complement strand
CATCCAGACCTTCTGCTACTTCACTGGCTGGTGTGACAAGCTCCAGGTGAGAGAGAGAGGAACATGGACACAATGTCCATTGTCCAGTATTTTTCATTTTGTGCAACAATAGGCTATATAGCAACTTATAAGAATGTGCTTCAAGGAAAGTGAATATTATCCTTACCTTCATCATCATAATACTACTGCTACTGTGAATATCACAGACAGAGGGGCGGTCAGTCCTAGTTTTGTTTATTAAAGGCTACAGTTTCATAATGCTCTATGACTATAAGGTGCTATAAATATGTTTATAAAGCAATATAACACTTCGTGATGTGGCTGCTGGCAACACTGTGGTCCTCAAACCTGCTCAGTTGAGGAGCACCCCCAACACCTCCAACCATCAGACTACCTTTCCTCTAGGTCATGTTCATTAAGGTCACACAGTAGCAAAATGTTTTGCAATGGAAATGAAAACATTTGTCAAGGTATATGAAATATGTTTGGAAATAACACATAGCTAGCATGTTGACTAATTCTGGTTATTCCAAAATGTTCCTATTTTCCCCAGGGGACTCCATTCCTCATGTGACTCCATTGACAGCAGTGAAGTTTGATGAATTAGCAGCGAGGGCAGGATTCCCAAAGGGAATGATCAACGTTCTCCCTGGATCAGGTACATTTTACAAACTTTTTCATATCAAGAGAGAGAGTTGAACCCATGTTTTTCTTTACACAGCTTCGATTTTCAGCTGCATCTCAGTTCTCCTCTCAACCCCTTTTAATAGAGAATCTGGGAAAGTGCGAAAAGAATTCCTAGATGCCTGACAGGTTGACTTTATACAAGGCTGTGTTGTAATGCTGACAGTTTGCTGGTACATCTTCTGCTGTCTGTCAGGTGCTCTGGTGGGCCAGCGTCTGTCTGACCACCCGGACGTCCGGAAGCTGGGCTTCACCGGCTCCACTGAGATAGGCAAACACATCACGAAGAGGTGCGACATCACTACTTTGGGGGGTTAACCTCAGTCCAGAGAGGTCATGACTTTAGGCTCTGAGTGGTTGGCGTTGACCTTGACTTTCAATAGCATACTGTTTGTACAGGATGTGTATGTAGTATAGTATCTGTCTCTGTGTGTGTGTATACCTTGACACCTGTTTGTGTTTTCCTCTATCCTAGAGGAAGTCAGTAATGTGCAGTCAGTAATGTGAAGAAGGTGTCCCTTGAACTGGGGGGGTACATCTCTTCATCATCTTCAGTGATTGTGACATGGACAAGGCTGTGCACATGGTCAGTGGATCTTCACTGTGTCTTCATTAAATCATTCAAATGTTACTGCAATGTCAATGCTGGTCATATACATATTTGTGAATATTTGAAGGCATCAATAACAGTGTATCTTAGGGCTAGGGTCCTTTTTTCAGAATTTCCGCCTGACTGATGTGCCCAAAGTAAACTGCCGGTTAGTCGGTAATTAGTCATTGGTACCATTGGATAGAAAACACTTTGAAGTTTGTATAAATGTTAAAATAATGTATGAGACTATAACACAATTGATATGGTCTGCAAAAATCCACAAAGAAAAATGAACCAGAATTGTATTTATTTTTTAGATCCCATGCTCTTTCAATGTTAAGCTATGGGTCCTATGCAATTTCAGCGCTCCGATTACAATTCCTATGGCTTCCACTAGATGTCAACAGTCTTTGTTCAAGGTTTCAGGCTCGTTTCTTCCAAAATGAGGAAGAATTTTGAGTTTTGGTACCGGGAGTCACAGTTGGAAATCAGTCTGTGGGCGCGGACACTTGCTAATTTTACTTTTCTATTGAACATACTTCTTTCCATATGATTTTTATTTATTTATATATTTATTTATTTTTGAATTTGACCCCTTTTTCTCCCCAATTTTTTGTGGTATCCAATTGTTTTTCGTAGCTACTATCTTGTCTCATCGCTACAACTCCTGTACGGGCTCGGGAGAGACGAAGGTTGAAAGTCATGCGTCCTCCGATACACAACCCAACCAAGCCGCGCATCCAACCCGGAAGCCAGCTGCACCAATTGTGTCGGAGGAAACACAAAAGGTACGACATAAAAAACCTGGCCTACCGACACTCATTTACTCCTTACTTTTAATTCAATCATAAAACATCAAATCAGAGTGGGTCGTAACACATTACACAATTCTAAGTCACAGTAATACTAGGAGAGTGAATCATCTGTGACTCTCCAATGTTCACATTTTGCACATTTGACTCGCACGTAGTCTGTGTAGACTGTAGATGCTTATCTCTGTTTGTCTTTGTGAGGTGGCTGAACAGTGGGAGAGGGAGCTGGGGGTTAGGTCGCTGTGATCTAATGAACCCGATAAGGTGACCTCGCTGGGCACGCCGTCACTAACACATCAGTCTTTGTCACAATGGGATGACCGAGGTCTGTTACATTGTGTGCATTTTTTACGCAGCTTAAACTTCATGCAGCGTTTGCATACGTCTAGAAGTTTAGAGGGTTCAACTTTACTTGGACCCCAGTCAGACAAAGTAGGATGTATAAGCATACAAAATTGCAATGCATCCGTCTCTGTCTCTACAGGCCCTATTTAAAAAAAATGTCACCAAGTTCAACCTCAGACCAGAGGCAAGTTCTGCATAGCAAGTGTCAGACAGTATTCCCTTCCCCAGTATTTTATTATGCAATCCTGGAACCCAGTCAATGTGTTTGTAATTCGGTCTCTACGCTGTGATATATAGTCCCATAGACCTGTCGCTTTGTCATTTAACAACAAACCCCGAAAGGCCATCGCTATAAATAATCCAGTGTGTGCTTGTACGTTTGACTAAAGGCTCTATTCAATCTGTAAAGCTGAAGCGTTACAGATTCCATAATATAAACGTAAAGGTAATTTCGATTGAACCGACACATGCAGTGTTTACCATGAATGCAGTCTCCACTAAAGTGGGAACATTGCCGTTTAATTTCAATCATGCTGTAAAGCTGAACTTCCACGACGCAGATTCAATAGAGCCCTAGACTTTGTTTTCACTGCACACATTGAGGATTATGTGGTCTAAAAAGGCCACGTTCACACTCAAGTTGTACAACTGATGTACAGCACATTTGGCACAATGGTTTTTGATACAGCAAAGTTTTTTCTTCAGAAAAATAATAATACAAGCATTGTGGAGACTGCACAATGGTTGTGTTTACTGTACATTTATGTTGTATCACAATAATAGCAGTTGTGCCACAACCATTGTGTCAAATGAGTTGAGTATTTTAGAATTTTATTAGGATCCCCATTAGCTGCTGCTGACGCAGCCACTACTCTTACTGGGGTCCACACTTTCATACACTTAGGTCGTACATTCCATGCTTAATAACATTAGACATACGCCGGCACATACTCCTTCGTTAATCGTAATATGTTACAGATACCACCCAGTGGGTCATACTGGGTCTCTTGCGGTATAATTGTCATGTTTTGTCATTTATTATCTTGTCTTGTCCCTGTGCTTCCCATTCTATTCGTTTCCCTCTGCTGGTCTTATTAGGTTCTTTCCCTCTTTCTATCCCTCTCTCTCCCCCTCCCTCTCTCACTCTCTCGCTCTCTCTTCTCTCTATCGTTCCGTTCCTGCTCCCAGCTGTTCCTATTCCCCTAATCAATCATTTAGTCTTCCCACACCTGTTCCCGATCCTTTCCCCCTGATTAGAGTCCCTATTTCTTCCTTTGTGTTCCGTTCCTGTCCTGTCGGTTCCTTGTCTAGAATTCACCGTGCTGTGTTTGTGTATCGCCCTGTCGTGTCGTGTTTTCCTCAGATGCTGCGTGGTGAGCAGGTGTCTGAGTCTGTCTGGTTCAAGTGCCTTCCCGAGGCAACCTGCTGTTCACCTGCTGTTCAAGATCGAGTCTCCAGTTTGTCCTCGTCATTTCGAGTGAAAGTTGTGTTTTTTGTTTGTATTTACTTTACTGGATTAAAGACTCTGTTTTCGCCAAGTCGCTTTTGGGTCCTCTTTCACCTGCATGACAGAAGGAACCGACCAAGGAATGGACCCAGCGACTTCAGACGCTCGTTACACTGCCGTCGAGATCAGGAGCCATGCTCGGCAGACACGAGCAGGAATTGTCTGCTGCTCGCCATGCCGTGGAGAACCTGGCCGCTCAGGTTTCCGACCTCTCTGGACAGTTCCAGAGTCTCGTCTCGTGCCACCTGTTACTTCCTGGCCTGCCGAGCCTCCAGAACCTAGGGTTAATAACCCACCTTGCTACTCCGGGCAGCCCACTGAGTGCCGCTCCTTTCTCACGCAGTGTGAGATTGTGTTCTCTCTCCAACCCAACACATACTCTAGAGAGAGCTCGGGTTGCTACGTCATTTCACTCCTTACTGGCCGGGCTCGAGAATGGGGCACAGCTATCTGGGAGGCAAGGGCTGATTGCTCTAACAAGTTCCAGAACTTTAAAGAGGAGATGATTCGGGTTTTTGACCGTTCAGTTTTTGGTAGGGAGGCTTCTAGGGCCCTGGCTTCCCTTATGCCAAGGTGAACGGTCCATAACGGATTATTCTATTGAGTTTCGCACTCTTGCTGCCTCTAGTGAGTGGAACGAGCCGGCGCTGCTCGCTCGTTTTCTGGAGGACTCACGCAGTGGTTAAGGATGAGATTCTCTCCCGGGAGGTTCCTTCAGATGTGGACTCTTTGATTGCTCTCGCCATCCGCATAGAACGACGGGTAGATCTTCGTCACCGGGCTCGTGGAAGAGAGCTCGCATCAACGGTGTTTCCCTGCTCCGCATCGCAACCATCTCCCTCCTCTGGCTCAGAGTCTGATCCCATGCAGCTGGGAGGATTCGCATCTCGACTAAGGAGAGGGAACGGAGGATCACCAACCGCCTGTGCCTCTATTGCGGGTTGCTGGACATTTTGTTAATTCATGTCCAGTAAAAGCCAGAAGCTCATCTGTAAGCGGAGGGCTACAGGTGGCGCAACTACTCAAGTCTCTCCATCAAGATCCTGTACTACTTTGTCGGTCCATCTACGCTGGACCGGTTCGGGTGCTACATGTAGTGCCTTGATAGACTCTGGGGCTGAGGTTGTTTCATGGACGAAGCATGGGTTCGGAAACATGACATTCCTTTCAGAGAGTTAGAGAAGCCTACGCCCATGTTCGCCTTAGATGGTAGTCATCTTCCCAGTATCAGATTTGAGACACTACCTTTAACCCTCACAGTATCTGGTAACCACAGTGAGACTATTTCTTTTTGATTTTTCGTTCACGTTTACACCTGTTGTTTTGGGTCATCCCTGGCTAGTATGTCATAATCCTTCTATTAATTGGTCTAGTAATTCTATCCTATCCTGGAACGTTTCTTGTCATGTGAAGTGTTTAATGTCTGCCATCCCTCCCGTTTCTTCTGTCCCTACTTCTCAGGAGGAACCTGGCGATTTGACAGGAGTGCCGGAGGAATATCATGATCTGCGCACGGTCTTCAGTCGGTCCCGAGCCAACTCCCTTCCTCCTCACCGGTCGTATGATTGTAGTATTGATCTCCTTCCGGGGACCACTCCTCCTCGGGTAGACTATACTCTCTGTCGGCTCCCGAACGTAAGGCTCTCGAGTTATTTGTCTGTGTCTCTTGACGCCGGTACCATAGTGCCTTCTTCCTCTCCGGCCGGGGCGGGGTTCTTTTTTGTTAAGAAGGGACGGTACTCTGCGCCCCTGCGTGGATTATCGAGGGCTGAATGACATAACGGTTAAGAATCGTTATCCGCTTCCCTATGTCATCAGCCTTCGAGATTCTGCAGGGAGCCAGGTGCTTTACTAAGTTGGACCTTCGTAACGCTTACCATCTCGTGCGCATCAGAGAGGGGGCGAGTGGAAAACGGCGTTTAACACTCCGTTAGGGCATTTTGAGTACCGGGTTCTGCCGTTTGGTCTCGCCAATGCGCCAGCTGTTTTTCAGGCATTAGTTAATGATGTTCTGAGAGACATGCTGAACATCTTTGTTTTTGTCTATCTTGACGATATCCTGATTTTTTCTCCGTCACTCGAGATTCATGTTCAGCACGTTCGACGTGTTCTACAGCGCCTTTTAGAGAATTGTCTCTACGTAAAGTCTGAGAAGTGCTCTTTTCATGTCTCCTCCGTTACTTTTCTCGGTTCCGTTATTTCCGCTGAAGGCATTCAGATGGATTCCGCTAAGGTCCAAGCTGTCAGTGATTGGCCCGTTCCAAGGTCACGTGTCGAGTTGCAGCGCTTTTTAGGTTTCGCTAATTTCTATCGGCGTTTCATTCGTAATTTCGGTCAAGTTGCTGCCCCTCTCACAGCTCTTACTTCTGTCAAGACGTGTTTTAAGTGGTCCGGTTCCGCCCAGGGAGCTTTTGATCTTCTAAAAGAACGTTTTACGTCCGCTCCTATCCTCGTTACTCCTGACGTCACTAGACAATTCATTGTCGAGGTTGGCCTTCAGAGGTAGGCGTGGGAGCCATTCTATCCCAGCGCTTCCAGTCTGACGATAAGGTTCATCCTTGCGCTTATTTTTCTCATCGCCTGTCGCCATCTGAGCGCAACTATGATGTGGGTAACCGTGAACTGCTCGCCATCCGCTTAGCCCTAGGCGAATGGCGACAGTGGTTGGAGGGGCGACCGTTCCTTTTGTCGTTTGGACAGACCATAAGAACCTTGAGTACATCCGTTCTGCCAAACGACTTAATGCCCGTCAAGCTCGTTGGGCGTTGTTTTTCGCTCGTTTCGAGTTTGTGATTTCTTACCGTCCGGGTAGCAAGAACACCAAGCCTGATGCCTTATCCCGTCTGTTTAGTTCTTCTGTGGCTTCTACTGATCCCGAGGGATTCTTCCTTATGGGCGTGTTGTCGGGTTAACAGTCTGGGGAATTGAAAGACAGGTTAAGCAAGCACTCACGCACTGCGTCGCCGCGCGCTTGTCCTAGTAACCTCCTTTTCGTTCCTGTTTCCACTCGTCTGGCTGTTCTTCAGTGGGCTCACTCTGCCAAGTTAGCTGGTCATCCCGGTGTTCGAGGCACTCTTGCGTCTATTCGCCAGCGCTTTTGGTGGCCGACTCAGGAGCGTGACACGCGCCGTTTCGTGGCTGCTTGTTCGGACTGCGCGCAGACTAAGTCGGGTAACTCTCCTCCTGCCGGTCGTCTCAGACCGCTCCCCATTCCTTCTCGACCATGGTCTCACATCGCCCTAGACTTCATTACCGGTCTGCCTTTGTCTGCGGGGAAGACTGTGATTCTTACGGTTGTCGATAGGTTCTCTAAGGCGGCACATTTCATTCCCCTCGCTAAACTTCCTTCCGCTAAGGAGACGGCACAAATCATTATCGAGAATGTATTCAGAATTCATGGCCTCCCGTTAGACGCCGTTTCAGACAGAGGCCCGCAATTCACGTCACAGTTTTGGAGGGAGTTCTGTCGTTTGATTGGTCGTCCGTCAGTCTCTCTTCCGGGTTTCATCCCCAGTCTAACGGTCAAGCAGAGGGCCAATCAGACGATTGGTCGCATACTACGCAGCCTTTCTTTCAGAAACCCTGCGTCTTGGGCAGAACAGCTCCCCTGGGCAGAATACGCTCACAATTCGCTTCCTTCGTCTGCTACCGGGTTATCTCCGTTTCAGAGTAGTCTGGGTTACCAGCCTCCTCTGTTCTCATCCCAGCTTGCCGAGTCCAGCGTTCCCTCCGCTCAAGCGTTTGTCCAACGTTGTGGCGCACCTGGAGGGGAGGGTGAGGTCTGCACTTTGCCGTTACAGGGCACAGACTGTGAGCCGCCAATAAACGCAGGATTAAGAGTCCAAGGTATTGTTGCGGCCAGAGAGTGTGGCTTTCCACTGCAACCTTCCTCTTCGACAGCTTCTCGTAAGTTGACTCCATGGTTCATTGGTCCGTTCCGTGTCTCCCAGGTCGTCAATCCTGTCGCTGTGCGACTGCTTCTTCCTGCGACATCTTCGTCGCGTCCATCCTGTCTTCCATGTCTCCTGTGTTAAGCCCTTTCTTCGCACCCCGTTCGTCTTCCCTCCCCCCTCCCGTCCTTGTCGAGCGCACCTATTTACAAGGTACATAAGATCATGGACATGCGTTCTCGGGGACGGGGTCACCAATACTTAGTGGATTGGGAGGGTTACGGTCTGAGGAGAGGAGTTGGGTTCCGTCTCGGGACGTGCTGGACCGTTCACTCATTGATGATTTCCTCCGTTGCCGCCAGGATTCCTCCTCGAGTGCGCCAGGAGCGCTCGGTGAGTGGGGGTACTGTCATGTTTTGTCATTTATTATCTTGTCTTGTCCCTGTGCTTCCCATTCTATTCGTTTCCCTCTGCTGGTCTTATTAGGTTCTTTCCCTCTTTCTATCCCTCTCTCTCCCCCTCCCTCTCTCACTCTCTCGCTCTCTCTTCTCTCTATCGTTCCGTTCCTGCTCCCAGCTGTTCCTATTCCCCTAATCAATCATTTAGTCTTCCCACACCTGTTCCCGATCCTTTCCCCTGATTAGAGTCCCTATTTCTTCCTTTGTGTTCCGTTCCTGTCCTGTCGGTTCCTTGTCTAGAATTCACCGTGCTGTGTTTGTGTATCGCCCTGTCGTGTCGTGTTTTCCTCAGATGCTGCGTGGTGAGCAGGTGTCTGAGTCTGTCTGGTTCAAGTGCCTTCCCGAGGCAACCTGCTGTTCACCTGCTGTTCAAGATCGAGTCTCCCAGTTTGTCCTCGTCATTTCGAGTGAAAGTTGTGTTTTTTGTTTGTATTTACTTTACTGGATTAAAGACTCTGTTTTCGCCAAGTCGCTTTTGGGTCCTCTTTCACCTGCATGACAATAATGTTAACCTTGGTGGAGTCTTTCATTTAAAAAAACAAATAGAGTCACACCGGATTGGAGCCATTCACCCAGTGAACGGAGTCCCATACGTATGTTCCCTCAACACAACCGTGACAGCGTTGACTTTTTGTTACATGTTAACAGTCATCTCCAGACATAGTGGGTTTCTTTTACAGTGAAGTGAGTCAGGTTAGTTGTACAACCTACGTGTGTACGGGGCCATAGAAGATAAAGTGATTGTTATTTTGACATTTCAGGTTAAGATTTTGTGTTTTCCTCTGACTTTTTTGGCAGTTGTTTTCTGGTCATTTTCTGGCCGTTCTTTGGTAGTTGTTTTCTTGTCATAGAGGAAACCCCTACCGGGACTTACTGGCACTTACCAATAAGCTCCTGGCACTTACCAATAAGCTCCTGCTTACCCTTCTCCTAAATGTGTCCTTGTGAAATCTCAAGAACTGGATTTACTCTACCACAACTAATCCTTCAGAAGTTTATGTTGTGAGACTGAAGTACAAGAAGTTGCATGACATTTCCGGGAGACTATCTCTGTTTGTGTCCCTCAACAATTAGATAACTTTTCTTTTTCTTTTTTTTTATTATTCCAGGCTAATCAGAGCAGGCATTATCATATAAATAGAATGACTAATTAAGTAGTTATATTTCTACGAGAATTATCTTGTGGGCACAAGCAACACATAATCTCTCAGTTATAACTGTGTCCCAGAGTCCTCGAAGCCCTGAGTTTACAATCTGTATTGCAACACAGTGTCAGTGGGGGGAGCAGGAAGGAGAGAGCAGACTGTACACATCACGTCTCAGGGACACCTTTCAGCTGAGTCACTGTGTGTGTGTGTGTGTGTGTGTGTGGGGGAGGGGGGGATTTTTGTGTGTGTGCATGCGTAATCACTTAAAAGGGAGAGATAAAGAGCTGGGCTCAGTTTCCTCTCTCTCCCTCTTTAGCAGCCTGCAAGACTCAAATCTCTGTCATGGTCATGGATGATTAAAAAGTTATTGATTTTTACTTCACTTCCAGTGTTTTGCTAATATTTACAAAAGGAGAGGGGGATAGGTGGAGGGGTAGAGAGGCAGACTTGCTAATAAAGACTGACGCAGAAAGAGCCAAAACCCCATTAGATGCCACGCCAATGGAGGGGAGACAGTCAACCCACCAATCAAAAAAGGAGAGGAGATGTCCTTTAGAGGAGACCGGGCTAGTGCCTGCTGGCACAGAGGATGTGTCACAGAGTATGTGTCACAGAGTGGGGACAGGGAGGCTAGGAGGGCGAGAGAAGAGAGAGAATAAAGAAAACAGAGTTGAGAAAAAGAGTCGTTGGGAGGCAGAGATAGATAGAAAATAAAAAGAGAGCAAAGGAGAGAGAGATTTAGAAAGAGAGAGTGAAGCAGAGCAATAAAACTACAGAGAGAGAAAGAAAGAGACCCGTTTCAGTCTGTTAGCCCTGCTCATACAGAAGCCAGCAGCACCCCCCCCCCCTCCCTCACAGAAGCACCATCACAACAAACTCTGTCTGCATACCAAAGTACAGGAAACCCCTGGTGGCAATGGTACAGGTACTCTGACGCTTTGCCTGGCGACTCACACCTTATCGTTCTCACTCAATGTCTCACTGCAGTCCTTCTTCGGAGCCTTAGAACCACGGACCATCACCTTATTACCTCATTTCTCTTCTGCGACACACCGACAAACAACCACCGTCACGTCTCTCCGACCCAACATGAGGAAGGGGCTCCAGGGAAGCCAGGCTGCTCACACAGGGCAGTGGGAAGAAAAGGAGAGGAAAGAGGAGAGACATCACGAGCAGCAGCAGCTGGGGAGGGCAGAGAAAAAAGTTAGTAGCGTTCTGGTTGTCCTTGTCCCAGAGGACGTGGACATTTTTCAGGCCCCGCAGCGGCGAACGGACAGGCTGCTTCCAGCGGAGCCCCTCCGCAGCTCGCCTGCTGAAGAGCGAGGCGTGAGGAGTGCGAGAGGACAAAGGCAGTCCGTGCCATTCTTCAGCTTCATCCACCATAAGCAAAACAATTTTTGTTTGTTATATTAGTAACGTTGGCTAGAGACAGAAGCACAAGAGAGAGCGACAGGTGAAGGACAAGAGGAGGGAGGGAGGTTCGTCAAATGCCCTCTTCTTCTTTTCTGGGCTCCCTCCGGATTCTTTACCTTGGGGGAAAAGCATTAGGCAGCAGCTGAACTGTTACTTTTTGAACATTACGACAACAGACTGTCATTACATTTACTTCACGTTCAGAACATTAAGGCAACAAACTGTGACTCAAAAGGCGTTGTGCTGCTGTCGACTGGAAGAACTTCCTGCCCTCCTCTTGTTGTCGTCATATCAGGCCTCCCTCCTCTGAAGAAACTTCCACTCGTGAAACTAAACTATAAAGTTTACCATAGAGGAGATATTAGTGGTGGAGATTGCTGGAGGTTAGTGTGACAAGGGGCAGGTGTCGCTCCCTAAACCCCTACTCGTCTTCACAGGAAGAGATGGGGTAACTGGGACCTGCTGAGACCATGGTGGTCACCCATCTGGAGCTGGAACTGTGCTACCAAGGGAAGAAGCTGAGAGGCTTCACCTGTAAGCTGACCCGCTCCCCTTATGGCTACCTGCCTGAGAGTGCCTGGCTCATCGCAGCCCAGATCCTACTGCCCTTCCTGGTGGCCGGCCTGGGCATGGTGGCAGCGGGCATAGTCATGGACGTGGTGCAAGTATGGGCTAACTTTGTGTTTGTGTGTCTTGTAAAGTACATTTGTGTGCATGTGTGTGTATGTAATATCTGTGAACAATATCCATGTCTGCATGTCTTTTCTTGACCTATTGTTAGGCTTTGAAACAGTATATTTGTGTGTATCAGGGCATGACGTAATGTGTTGTAAATCCCCTTGCATTTAAGCAAAAAAACAGGTGAGAGAGGTGCAGCTCCACAGATGTTTGGGCACCTACATTTTTACATTGCTTTGTATCAGCAATAGCCCACCAATGGTGGGAACTGGTGGGGTTAGGAAAGGGCACACTGGCTACATCCCAAATGGCACACTGATCCCTTTAAATCTCAGACACACCGGTTTGTCTGCCACAGTACTTAGCACTTCTGAACAGTGTCAGCAGTCAATCTCTTATGTTTACACAGCAAAGACCTTGAAGTCGTCAGCCACCCAGCCTTGTTAAGATACCCCAAACCAGAAGGTGGCAGTAGTGTTGTTTGGTAATGCACGTTTATGTGTGTTGCTATATGGTCTAGTCAATGTTAGCTAGCTACCTAGCTACCTGCACACAGTTTGCCCTTGTTGATAATTGTTATGCGGGTGAATGAGGACCCAAAAGCGACTTGGCGAAAACAGAGTCTTTAATCCAGTAAAGTAAAATACAATCAAAAAACACAACTTCCACTCGTAATGACGAGAACCGACTGGAGACTCGATCTTGAACAGCAGGTTGCCTCGGGAAGGCACTTGAACCTAGCAGACTCAGACACCTGCTCACCACGCAGCATCTGAGGGAAACACGACACGACAGGGCGATACACAAACACAGCACGGTGAACAATAGATAGGATCCGACAGGGCAGGAACGGAAAACAAGGAGAGAAATAGGGACTCTAATCAGGGAAAAGGATCGGGAACAGGTGTGGGAAGACTAAATGATTGATTAGGGGAATAGGAACAGCTGGGAGCAGGAACGGAACGATAGAGAGAAGAGAGAGCGGGAGAGTGAGAGAGGGAGGGGGAGAGAGAGAGGGATAGAAAGAGGGGAAAGAACCTAATAAGACCAGCAGAGGGAAACGAACAGAAGGGAAAGCATAATGACAAGACAATATATGACAAAACATGACAATAATAGCCAGATGGCAAGATCACAAATAAACAATTTAATTCACTCTCCATAATCACATACAGGCCTCAGATAAATGTTTAGCTATCTAGCTAATGTTAGCATGATACGCTAACTAGCTGTTGTGCTAGCTAGGTAAAGTAAAGATACTGCATTGACTCTCAGCAGCCAGCTACAAGCAGCTGCTACATCGAAACTAATCCATTGTGATTTAATTACAATGTTGCTAGCTACAGTGGCCAGATAGCTAGCTTGGTAAAGCATTAAGTGTTGTGTGCATTGTTCTTCACATAACACCCCATTTTTTTAATATGAAGTGTGTGCGACTGCATTGCTCAGTTAGCTAGCAATATTATTATATTATCAAACCTTACAAAAAAAATCCTTCTTCAAGCACGAAACTCCTTACCGAGATGTAAAATATGTAGACTTCCTCTAGAAAGAAAATATATTATGCAGGTTTATTGTTTTAGTTCGAACAATTCTGATGAAAAGGGGGTGCATTAGACCTGAAAAAGTGACCTATTTTGTCCCCTTTTTCTTGTCACTCATATCGGTTACCCATGTGGTGTCATGCAGGTGAAAGAGGACCCAAAAAGCGACTTAACAGAAACAGAGTTTATTTAAGTCCAAAACGGAATAACAGAAATCCTCTAGACTTGTAGAGGGGAAATAACTGGAGAAGCGGCCACAGACTGCAGGTCGCTTCGGGTAGGCGCAGGCCGTAGTCGACAGAGACAGCTGCTCACACGCAGCATCTGATGAAGGCAAAAAAACACGACAGGACAGGGCGATACACAATCACAGCAAAAACACGACAGGACAGGGCGAAACGCAATCACAGCATGGTGAATACAATACAAGGAACCGACGGGACAGGAACGGATCACAAAGGAATAAATAGGGACTCTAATCAGGGGGAAAGGATCGGGAACAGGTGTGGGAAGACTAAATGATGATTAGGGGAATAGGAACAGCTGGGAGCAGGAACGGAACGATAGAGAGAAGAGAGAGCGAGAGAGTGAGAGAGGGAGGGGGAGAGAGAGGGATAGAAGGAGGGAAAGAACCAAATAAGACCAGCAGAGGGAAACGAATAGCATGGGGAGCACAGGGACAAGACATGATAATAAATGACAAACATGACATGTGGAGGTTCAAATCAAATCAAACTCTATTTGTCACATGCGCCGAATACAACAAGTGTAGACCTTACCGTGAAATACTTACTTACAAGCCCTTAACCAACAGTGTAGTTCAATATTTTTTTTTTACCATATAAACTCAAGTAAAAAATAAAAAAATTAATGTAACACAATAACATAACAATAGCGAGGCTATATACAGGGGGTACCGGTACCGAGTCAGTGTGCGGGGGTAGAGGTTAGTTGAGGTAATTTGTTCATGTAGGTAGGGGTGAAGTGTCTCTGCATAGATAAAAAAAAACAGTGAGTATCAGCAGTGTACAAAACAAATGGCCTCCCCCCCAGGTGGTAAGGGTAGGTAACAACACATCCACCATGCTGATCCTCAATACAGGCGCTCCTCAGGGGGTGCGTGCTCAGTCCACTCCTGTACTCCCTGTTCACCCACGACTGCATGGCCAGGCACGACTCCAACACCATCATTAAGTTTGCAGATGACACAACAGTGGTAGGCCTGATCAACGACGAGACAGCCAACGATGAGACGGAGGAAGTCAGAGACCTGGCCAGGTGGTGGCAGAATAACAAGCTATCCCTCAACGTAACCAAGACTAAGGAGATTATTGTGGACTAAAGGAAAAGGAGGACCAAGCACGTCCCCATTCTCATCGACGGGGCTGAGAGCTTCAAGTTCCTTCGTGTCCACATCACCAACAAACTAGAATGGTCCAAAAACACCAAGACAGTCGTGAAGAGGGCACGACAAAGCCTATTCACCCTCAGGAAACTAAAAAGATTTGGCATGGTTCCTGAGATCCTCAAAAGGTTCTACAGCTGCAACATCGAGAGCATCCTGAGTGGTTGATTCATTGCCTAGTACGGCAACTGCTCGGCCTCTGACTGCAAGGCACTACAGAGGGTAGTGCGTACGGCCCAGTACATCACTGGGGCTAAGCTGCCTGCCATCCAGGACCTCTACACCAGGCGGTGCTCTAAAAATTGTCAAAGTCCCCAGCCACCCCAGTCATAGACTGTTCTCTCTACTACCGCATGGCAAGCGGTACCTGAGTGCCAAGTCTAGGACAAAAAGGCTTCTCAACAGTTTCTACCCCCAAGCCATAAGAGTCCTGAACTGGTAATCAAATGGCTACCCGGACTATTTGCATTGTGTGCCCCACCCCACCCCAAACCCCTCTTTTTACGCTGCTGCTACTCTCTGTTTATCATATATGCATAGTCACTTTAACTATACATTCATGTACATACTACCTCAATTGGCCCAACCAACCAGTGCTCCCGCACAGTGGCTAACCGGGCTATCTGCATTGTGTTTTTAATTTGTAATAAATTTGCAAAAATAAAAACGTTTTTGCTTTGTTATTATGGAGTATTGTGTGTAGATTGATGAGGGAAAAATATTTCATACATTTTAGAATATGGCTGTAACGTAACAACATTTGGAAAAAGTCAAGGTGTCTGAATACTTTCAGAATGCACTGTATTGTCATTTTGCTTGTTTGATGGCTCTGCGGACATCGTAGCTTGACTCCTTGTACTAAAAACAAAGGACGCCTATTTAAATATAGGTGTTTCAAGATGGATCGTATAAA
>NC_060190.1:22053080-22216626 GCF_021184085.1 Oncorhynchus gorbuscha | reverse complement strand
CAGGCAGTGCAGTTGTGCTCAAGTGTGCTCTCTCACCTGTGATGACAGTTGTGCATACGACGGAGTAGAGCTGAACAAACTGACATTTGGGGCGTAAGACTTTTCGAATCCTTAACCTATTTCTTTAACTTGCTATGCCAACATTGGATGACACTAGCTGCATCCCAGCTAGTTGAACGCCGGCAGCGCCTCGGCGAGGGAGGGAGGGGGTTGCATTTTGGGGTGGCACGGAGAGGCCGAGCGTCCCGTCCAATGGGTGGCGGAGGAGGCCTCCGCAACGGGCCAATCAGGGCGGTGCGGAGATGGTGACCAATCAGCAGACGCCGCTGCCGGCTTTATAAACTTCACATAGGCATTTGGAGGCTATACTCCGACTGTGAAAGAAGGAAGCTAGCTAGCGCCATGGCCAGAACCAAGCAAACCGCTCGCAAGGTGGCAAAGCACCCAGGAAGCAGCTCGCCACCAAGGCTGCGCGCAAGAGCGCCCCGGCCACCGGCGGCGTGAAGAAGCCTCACCGTTACAGGCCCGGCACCGTGGCTCTTAGAGAGATCCGTCGTTACCAGAAGTCCACTGAGCTGCTGATCCGCAAGCTGCCTTTCCAGCGCCTGGTGCGAGAAATTGCCCAGGACTTTAAGACCGACCTGCGCTTCCAGAGTTCCGCAGTGATGGCCCTGCAGGAGGCAAGCGAGGCTTACCTGGTCGGCCTGTTCGAGGACACCAACCTGTGCGCCATCCACGCCAAGAGGGTGACCATCATGCCCAAGGACATCCAGCTGGCCCGTCGTATTCGCGGAGAGCGTGCATAAACGATGACCTGATCTCCAAAATCCCCCAAAGGCTCTTTTAAGAGCCACCTCCATATTTCAGTCAAAAAGGCACAATTGTTCCATTTGTACACGCCCCTTTCCCACCGTGTTCCCTGCTCTCGAGTCCCTACAGACCGTGGTTCGATTCCAGGCTGTATCAGGCTGATTGTAATTAAGAGTTGGTTCTTAACTGACTTGTGTCGTTTCAATAACGCTCTCTATATGTGATTAGATGTATGCCTAGAGTAGAAGAGGGGGAAAATACACTATCAGTAATAAGTGATAGTAATGATATAGGGCAAACAACTGACTTTGAAAGTCCCATGTTGCAGTGCCGCTGATGAGAGGGGAAAAGTTTACCGTGGAGCACGGAGTCCATCTAGTGGTTAAACGCGGGTACTGTCAGCGTGTGAGCACGTCATAGTGGCTCCCTATTGGTATTTGATCTTCAGGCCAGCGTTTCCCAAACTCGGTCCTCGGGTCCCCAAGTGGGGCACGTTGTGTTTTTTCGAATCCAATTGCTCTTGGAATGTAACATGCTAGAGTCTGTCTATTCCTTTGTGAAAATGGCCATTCAATCATTTCTGGCCCATGTGACATTCCTGGATGGCAAAGAAATCCATGTTTTGATCCGATCATTACAACGTTAGCTGTGTGCACCCCGTAATTGATGCGACTGACTAAGCTATTGAAAGTAAAATGATATATCTCTGTCCAGCGCAAGTGAAAGGTGGTCGAAAAAAAGTGGTACCAACGTTTTGGTTGAAAGTATAGGAAATGTTGTAGGCCACCAAATTAGACGTGATATTATTAAGTCGCCCTTCTGTGCTTGTTTGTGTGATTGCATAGGTAAGTTGTTTCGATATAGTGGAATAAATGGAGAAATGGAAGGAATGTAATTTAGTGGGATGAATTCAGTGTGCGATTGAATATTCCAATGCCATACCATAGAAAAGGTATCAGGACAGCAGGAATCAATAGATGTAATCATCAAGGGCTTGCAAAAGAGCTGTTACGAAACAGGACACAAGCAGCCGGGATGATTGCCCTATTAGTAGTTGACCAATTACAAAATAGCAATCACCAATGCAGGCAGGTACGTGTTGATTGCTGCATTGGCTTCGTAAATAGGCTTCATAAGGAACTAAATGGCTCAGCACATGACACCTTCACAGTGCAGAATATTTGATAGTACTGACTCCCGTTGAGTAGAGTCGTGTGTCTTTGGCGTGATTTGAAGTCGACTTCTGATGTGGGATTTAGTTCATTTTTAAAAGAATATTTGCTGAGGAACCGAAATGATAAGACAAAGTAAAGGCCCTAAATACAGGCTGCCAGTTAAATGCAGCAATGACACGGCTAAAGTGTGTCATTGCCGGACCAAAGAGCGGGAATTGTCTGCTGTTGCATCTTCACTCGTGAGACAGGTAATAGCGGAGCTCCGTGGTGCTGAAATAGACAGCGCCCCTGGCCATTTGGCAAAGCCTATTTCCCGTTGAAGGGATACTTGACATGCTATAGGCACAGTTCAGTACACCCCTCATCCAACAGACCCCCTCCTGTAATTGGTCCCACAATCATCCACTTGATTCCCGACCATCAACCGATTCTCGGGGTGCATTGGTGTAAAATGTGGTCGTCGAGATAAAGTTCTATAGGCTACATGGGGTAATGGCATCCAGAGCTTACAGATAAAGAGTGCAGTAGGCTAGAGAGAAAAGTAGCATTCCGTTGTTCATAAAGTAGGTCAATGTAACTTACCCTCTTTTGATACTTGAGAAACATACATTCACATGATGTCCAAATCTGCAAGAGACAAACCAGCAGAACATCAGCAGGTGAACAAAAGGGTTAAGTGAATATGATTTAAGAGCAGTCAAATGAAGTAATAGTGACATATATTGTAAGAAATGAAATCTACCATGTCAACATTGCATTGTGGCTTTAGAAGAGCATGTATTTGTAGATGAATGACAGATTAGGTTTGGTGACAACGTAACTGTATAATTTGAGGTACTCTACATGAGCATGTGTTTGCCTATTTGATGATCTGTTGTAGTTAATGTTTGATTTGGACCACGTACTTGTTGTGACAATTGCATCAGGTTTGAGGAGAAATGCTCTGTGTGGCCATTGTGAGTGGCACTTCTGATCCAGCAGGTGGTGTTAAGATCCCTTTCTATGTGGCTTGAATGATGAGCCAGTGTTGGAAAAATGACTTGTGGTCCAGCGGGTGGCGGTGAAATGACTTGACCTATTCCTTTGACATTGTTCACTTGATTGGAGATGATTCCGGTCTTCTTCATGTCCTCTTCATGAGCACTTGTGCATGTCTTCCTTCCTGTCTTGCCATGTGTGTTTTTGTTAGATATCACTGGGCACATTCCTAACGTGGAGGTCGTTTGCATAGCTCATGTTAGTCTACGGACGGTCTGAGATTGCTCGTCCATATATTGATGTATTCCAATTCCATTTGGGTGTATTGTGTGGAATGTTGGAACATGGTTCGATCTTACTTGTTAGACTTGACTGTGCTGTTGGAGCTAGTAACACAAGCATTTCTGCCAAACAGGTGTATGTATATCTCTCTAGTCACCCCCAAACCCAATTCTTTCTTTGGCCGCATCTCCTTCCAGTTCTCTGCTGCCAATGACTGGAAGGAAGTACAAAAATCTCTGAAACTGGAAACACTTATCTCCCTAGCTTTAAGCACCAACTGTCAGAGCAGCTCACAGATTACTGCACCTGTACATAGGCCACCTATAATTTAGGCCAAACAACTACCTCTTCCTCTACTGTATTGAATGAATGAATTTATTTTGCTCCTTTGCACCCCATCATTTTTATTTCTACTTTGCACATTTGTTCCATTGCAAATGTACCATTCCAGTGTTTGACTTGCTATATTGTATTTACTTTGCCACCATGGCCTTTTTTGCCTTTACCTCCCCTATCTCACCTCATTTGCTCACATCGTATATAGAGTTGTTTATACTGTATTATTGACTGTATGTTTGTTTTACTCCATGTGTAAGTCTGTGTCGTTGTATGTGTCGTACTGCTTTGCTTTATCTTGGCCAGGTCGCAATTGTAAATGACAAGTTGTTGTCAACTTGCCTAACTGGTTAAATAAAGGTGAAAAAAAAATGGGGGTAAAAACATGTGGCTATTTTATTAGGACTTTTCCTCTATGTGTCGCAACTCCATTTCCACTTTATGTCCCCGTTAGGGAGCTGTCATTGATGCTGCAGGCTAATTACTACCATTGTCATTGTGGTCCAAGTTCAACTCCTAGCCTATAGGGTGTGGTAACAGGCCCTCTGTTATTTGTTGTTGTACTCTGCATTTGAAGTATCTGCACTGAGCCTATAGAGGAACTAAGCCCTTGATAATAGGGGAACGCAAGCAGTTGAAGGGAACAAGTGACAGAGTCTAACCTGCTGTTGAACACAAACTCCCAGTCCTATGATGTTGCTCTGTGAAGGAGGTTAGCTTTTCAGCATTCAATTCGTGGCAGACTTCTTCTCCCCCTGGTTGATTTGTGAATGTGACTGGTTAGAGAATGTTTGGCTTGGGTATCCAAGGTGTTTGACATTGTTGAGGACCAGTGTTCCGAGGGGCTGACTGTGACATCATAAAGCGGAATGTAGTTAGCTTGCTGTTTGAGGGATTCCAATTCAGTCCGTTGCGGCCTTCCAGGCAGTGCAGTTGTGCTTCAAGTGTGCTCTCTGTGTGATGACTTGTTGTGCATACACGGAGTAGAGCTACGAACGGACGTGACATTTGGGGTAAGCCTAAGCCTTTTCGTAACCTTAACCTATTTCTTCTAACTTGCTATGCTTTGTGCTTGGATGACACTAGCTGCATCCCAGCTAGTTGAACGCCGGCAGCCACTAAGTAGAGGTAAGAGACAATTATGGCAACAATAAGTTGTAAGATGAAACCTAGTCACATCTGAGATGTGAATCAACTGCACTGATTGATCAATCGCCAGTATGTGCCCTTGGGCCTCATTTGTCCCCTTTGAAATGACCTGTTGAGATCATTCGATGCAACATCTGAGCCTATCTGGCCTATAAAGGATCCACCTCATACCACTATTTCCATAATATAAGGCTATGTTATTGGTTTTTGAAAAAGTACCATACAATATTTGCACATGCCTATCACCTCTGTACGCATAGGAAAACGATCCCTTTGTGTGTGTGTGTGTCGGGTGGGTGTATGAGGTATGTTTTACAGCGTTTCAGCTTGCAGAGGTATCACCACCCTTCCCATGGCCACCTGGATCCTGTCTAGGGAAGAAAAAGAAGAAAGATGTTATTACATGGCCTTCAAGAGCTACATGACTGCTGAGGTGACATATCTGACCCCTTAGGATTTGTGGCATTCCTTGTGTATTTGTTTCCCGTATGTTCCACTTCGTTTCTCCTTTCTACTTGTGACACTATTTGAGTTTTTTAGGCCTATCTCTATTACGTGACTAACCACTAGAGCGTTGGACTAGTTAACTGAAAGGTTGCAAGTTCGAATCCCCGAGCTGACAAGGTACAAATCTGTCGTTCTGGCCCTGAACAGGCAGTTAAACCCACTGTTCCTAGGCCGTCATTGAAAATAAGAAATTGTTCTGAACTAACTTGCCTAGTAAAATAAAAATATAAACTGCAGTGGGTTGAATCCTACTAGTTCAGTGTTTTCCAGGCAGGGGTAGAGTAGGCATTTTGTTGTAGAGGCACAGCTGATTGAAAGAGTTGAATCAGGTGCAACAACAACAACAACAACAACAACACCAATCAATGTGAAGAGTGGGACACAGATTAATTAGTAGTGGTCACAGTTGGGCCTTGTGTTCAACATAGGTCAGTATTTGAGTGTGTTACCCGCACATGTAAGTAGCTTTCATTTCTTCTTCCTCCATAGTTCCCTAGAACGAACGCCCTCCCCTTTGCAGCAGAGGCCAGGCAAAAGCGCGCGCTTTCTGTGCCACTGGCTTCAATCAGGTCCACCAAACGCAGATAATAAGAGCACCAAGCAGAAAAAAATACGTCATTAATTCACTTGAACTCAGCTAGCGAACACACAATGTCTGGAAGAGGTAAAGGCGGCAAGGGACTCGGAAGGAGGCGCCAAGCGTCACCGAAAGGTTCTCCGCGATAACATCCAGGGAATCACCAAGCCCGCCATTCGCCGTCTGGCTCGCCGTGGCGGCGTGAAGCGTATCTCCGGGCTGATCTACGAGGAGACCCGCGGTGTCCTGAAGGTGTTCCTTGAGAACGTGATCCGCGACGCCGTCACCTACACCGAGCACGCCAAGAGAAAGACCGTTACGGCCATGGACGTGGTCTACGCTCTGAAACGCCAGGGACGCACCCTGTACGGTTTCGGCGGTTAAACGCACTCTACTCGGAACGTCAACATCCCGACTTGAACCCAAAGGCTCTTTTAAGAGCCACCCACATCCGCTTCAAAAGGGCCAAATCCATTGTCGTATTAAACCATGAGCCACTCCGAGTGGACGGGGAAGAAGTGTTCACGACAGGAGTCTATGTTCAGTATAGTGTCAAGAAATGTTCACGACAGGAGTTGTTCAGTATAGTCGTATAAAACCATGAGCCACTGAGTGGATGGGGAAGAAATGTTCACGACAGGAGTCTATGTTCAGTACAGTCGTATTAAACCATGAGCCACTGAGTGGATGGGGAAGAAGTGTTCACGACAGGAGTCTATGTTCAGTACAGTCGTATTAAACCATGAGCCACTCTGAGTGGACGGGGAAGAAGTGTTCACGACAGGAGGCTATGTTCAGTGCAGGCTTTGCGTACAGTCGTATTACGAGACACCCGAAATAAAGGCACCACGGCTGGGAAATCCCCACCAAGTCCAAAAAGGGGGGCTTTATTTCTGGGCATTGCATGGGTATTTTTTTGAAACACACCATTCCCCACCAGTGACAGAGCATAGGCTATGGAATAAGGGGGACAGGTCTTTGTTAGGGAAGCAAAGCCTCTGAGTGGAAGGCTCTTATGCGCGCTCAGCTCCACTGGGCAAATGGCAGGGGCGCCTATGAGAAAGCAGGGGTGGTCCACGGCCGGCGAATTAGCTTAGCTTCGTCTTCATAAGAGGGAAAGGGCTCTCCGCCCCCTCATTCGTTTGTGAGAAGCAACGACACATCAGCATCATGCCCGAGCCAGCAAAGTCCGCGCCCAAGAAGGGCTCCAAGAAAGCCGTCACCAAGACCGCAGGGAAAGGCGGCAAGAAGCGCCGAAAGTCTAGGAAGGAGAGCTACGCCATTTACGTGTACAAAGTCCTGAAGCAGGTCCACCCCGATACCGGCATCTCCTCCAAGGCCATGGGAATCATGAACTCGTTCGTGAACGACATCTTCGAGCGTATCGCCGGAGAGTCGTCTCGCCTGGCCCACTACAACAAGCGTTCCACCATCACCTCCAGGGAGATCCAGACCGCGGTGCGCCTGCTGCTCCCCGGAGAGCTGGCCAAGCACGCAGTGTCCGAGGGCACCAAGGCCGTGACCAAGTACACCAGCTCCAAGTAAACAGCGCATTTGGAGTGCTGTAGTAACAAAGGCTCTTTTAAGAGCCACCCACCCTGTCAGTGAAAAAAGCTAATCCATTGTGTGTGTGTGTGTGTGTGTGTGTGTGTGGGACATGTTAGAGTGTTGTGTCCAATTGGGGGGGGGGGGGGGTTCACGACAGGAGGCTATAAATAATGCTGTCATGAACAGGGTAGGAATGTGTGCATGCCAGTAGAACACAGTGAGTGGGATTCCACTCGTGCTCCAATGACTGGAGCCTGTATCACTTTAGGCCGAAGCAGGGACCCTCTGCCCACATGAACAACAGTCTCCGAGCAAGTGACGTCACCGATTGAAACTAGCCCTTGCACCTGTACAAGAGAGAGGAGGAGGAGGAGGAGGAGAAGAGCCTCCAAATCGCTCTCTCTAGGCCTATATCAGGGCGAACAAGCGCATGGGGCGCCAGCCTCCATAGCGCCGGCCGCACAGCCAGACACCAAGACCCACAGACACAAAGACCGGCACGAGTCACGCTGCGGAGTCCAGAGACAAGGTGAGCTCAACTACTTTGGCCCTCACCTCATCTGGATGACACGCGTTTGAAAGAGACACAGACAGAGACACAGAGAGAGACAGAGAGAGAGGGACTACCTAGCAGAAGAAAAAACACACAATGTGCACAAAGAGCAGGCTCCAAATCCAACTAAAGGACTAATAAAACATCACACACACACACACACACACACACACACAGTGCAAGTAAGCATGTTGTTGGACAGTGTATTATTTCCTGTGCCTCCTGGACACATGACGAATACAACGTGAAAGTAGTCTCAGCCAGGCCTCACAAGTGCATGTGTTTTAAGGTCCCCAAAAGAGCTCTCCTTTAAAACACCAAGGAGCACATCAGGGGACGCCAAACCATTTGACTCCCTTGCCAGACATCTCGGCTCACTCCACAATCAATGGTGCTCGCAATCGGATGCACTT
Organism: Oncorhynchus gorbuscha; assembly: GCF_021184085.1. Classification (NCBI taxonomy): domain Eukaryota; kingdom Metazoa; phylum Chordata; class Actinopteri; order Salmoniformes; family Salmonidae; genus Oncorhynchus; species Oncorhynchus gorbuscha. Next base: position 22,208,298 of record NC_060190.1, on the reverse strand, counting down.
TTAGGCCATTTAGGAGACAAATAGCACAGGAAAAGCAGTGCGCACCGCTCCACCCGACAGTCGAACGGTGAGGTTTTGAGCGAGTCGCAGCAAAATGCACGGGGCTTCTGCAGCCCACATGACTTTATTCTGAACGGACACAAGTCTGCTCGCTGGGCCGTTCGCTTTTGGGCCAAAAACACGGCTCCGTCGGTGACTTTTGGCCCGATATTGGCGACCAGAAAACACAAGTGAAAGAGCATTTGGCCAGCCCGGAGAAGCCGAGCTGGGTGGCTTGAGTCTACATGGTTCTCATGTCGCGTTTAAGGCCAGCCCCCTGCACGGTGTGGAGCTTCAATAGCGCAGAGCAGCGTCTACAGCAAAGTACTCCTCCTCACAGACTACCGTAGTGTTGTAAGTGTGTGTGTTTACCGGACCCAACGACAGACATGGCAGAAGTCGCACCAGCACCCGCCGCCGCCGCGCCGGCCAAGGCACCCAAGAAGAAGGCAGCAGCCAAGCCCAAGAAAGCGGGACCCAGCGTAGGCGAGCTCATCGTCAAGGCGGTGTCCGCCTCCAAGGAGAGGAGCGGCGTGTCCCTGGCCGCGCTCAAGAAGTCTCTGGCGGCAGGCGGCTACGACGTGGAGAAGAACAACTCCCGTGTCAAGATCGCCGTCAAGAGCCTCGTCACCAAGGGCACCCTGGTCCAGACCAAGGGCACCGGTGCTTCCGGCTCCTTCAAGCTCAACAAGAAGGCCGTCGAGGCAAAGAAGCCCGCCAAGAAAGCCGCAGCCCCCAAAGCTAAGAAGGTGGCCGCCAAGAAGCCCGCCGCCGCCAAGAAGCCCAAGAAGGTAGCAGCCAAGAAGGCCGTGGCCGCAAAGAAGTCCCCCAAGAAGGCCAAGAAGCCCGCTACACCCAAAAAGGCCGCCAAGAGCCCAAAGAAGGTGAAGAAGCCCGCCGCAGCGGCCAAGAAAGCGGCCAAGAGCCCCAAGAAGGCTACCAAGGCAGCGAAGCCCAAAGCCGCCAAGCCCAAGGCAGCCAAGGCCAAGAAGGCAGCCCCCAAGAAGAAGTAAACCTATTACAAACAGTGTTCTTTCTACTCGACACATGTTGTTACCACAAAAGGCTCTTTTAAGAGCCACCCACCTCTTTCCATAAAAGCGCATGTCATTCCATGTACGTCCTACCTACCTACCTACCTACCTACCTACCCGTGGTGCAAAAGAAATGAAATGAATAACTTTTACGCACCACATTTTCGAGTGGCTAAATGGCTTTACATTTGTCACTCAAGAGAGTGCAGCACCCTCACCTGTCAACATTGTTGTGATAGGTGTTAGAATTCACATGTCACATTGATCGTGATAATAAGAAGAATACATACTATAGTGGGTTGGACAGCAGCCATTTGTATTATGAGCCACTCAGTGATTTGAGTTGTCACTTTGGCGCTCCCGCCAACGAGAAAAAGTAACAAAAGTCGGAGGGAAACACAGTAGCCTAGCCCTTGTCACTCTGCTGCCTGCCTGCCTGCCTGGGGGCGGGTGGGTGGGGGCGGGCTTAGGGCTGACTGTCTGTCTGTGTGTCCCTCCCTCACTCCAATTGGATAAGGCCACACCGGTCCGGTGGCCAATCGATGCCTCTTGTGGCGAGGTATAAGTAAGGCTCTCGAGGTGGCCAGCGGTTCATTCAGACTTTCTGTCACATACTGAAGCTACCAATATGAGCGGAAGAGGCAAAACCGGAGGCAAGGCCAGGGCGAAGGCAAAGACACGTTCATCCCGTGCCGGGCTCCAGTTCCCCGTGGGCCGTGTGCACAGGCTGCTGCGCAAAGGCAACTACGCCGAGCGTGTGGGCGCTGGCGCACCAGTCTACCTGGCCGCAGTGCTCGAGTACCTGACTGCTGAGATCCTGGAGTTGGCCGGAAACGCTGCCCGTGACAACAAGAAGACTCGTATCATCCCCCGTCACCTGCAGCTGGCAGTCCGTAACGACGAGGAGCTGAACAAACTGCTTGGCGGCGTGACCATCGCTCAGGGTGGTGTTCTGCCCAACATCCAGGCAGTGCTGCTCCCCAAGAAGACTGAGAAGGCCGTCAAAGCCAAGTAAAATCGCTGGTTCGGCTGCAACTTGACTACTCAACCCCCAAAGGCTCTTTTAAGAGCCAACCACCTAGCTCAGCAAAAGCGCAAAGTGTCCTGGCCAACTATTTGGCGTGTTTGTTAGATACACACACAAATACACACCGCACAGTATCAAGTGCCCACATGAGGCCTGAATGAAGAATAACAACTACTAGGCTAAAATGAAAGAGCGTTATTGCGCGTAAAGTGTTAACGTTGCTCGCGGCCCTAACAAAAGACCCAAGCGCGCCTCGGCGAGGGAGGGAGGGGGTTGCATTTTGGGGTGGCACGGAGAGGCCGAGCGTCCCGTCCAATGGGTGGCGGAGGGGGCCTCCGCAACGGGCCAATCAGGGCGGTGCGGAGATGGTGACCAATCAGTAGACGCCGCTGCCGGCTTTATAAACTTCACATAGGCATTTGGAGGCTATACTCCGACTGTGAAAGAAGGAAGCTAGCTAGCGCCATGGCCAGAACCAAGCAAACCGCTCGCAAATCCCCGGTGGCAAAGCACCCAGGAAGCAGCTCGCCACCAAGGCTGCGCGCAAGAGCGCCCCGGCCACCGGCGGCGTGAAGAAGCCTCACCGTTACAGGCCCGGCACCGTGGCTCTTAGAGAGATCCGTCGTTACCAGAAGTCCACTGAGCTGCTGATCCGCAAGCTGCCTTTCCAGCGCCTGGTGCGAGAAATTGCCCAGGACTTTAAGACCGACCTGCGCTTCCAGAGTTCCGCAGTGATGGCCCTGCAGGAGGCAAGCGAGGCTTACCTGGTCGGCCTGTTCGAGGACACCAACCTGTGCGCCATCCACGCCAAGAGGGTGACCATCATGCCCAAGGACATCCAGCTGGCCCGTCGTATTCGCGGAGAGCGTGCATAAACGATGACCTGATCTCCAAAATCCCCCAAAGGCTCTTTTAAGAGCCACCTCCATATTTCAGTCAAAAAGGCACAATTGTTCCATTTGTACACGCCCCTTTCCCACCGTGTTCCCTGCTCTCGAGTCCCTACAGACCGTGGTTCGATTCCAGGCTGTATCAGGCTGATTGTAATTAAGAGTTGGTTCTTAACTGACTTGTGTCGTTTCAATAACGCTCTCTATATGTGATTAGATGTATGCCTAGAGTAGAAGAGGGGGAAAATACACTATCAGTAATAAGTGATAGTAATGATATAGGGCAAACAACTGACTTTGAAAGTCCCATGTTGCAGTGCCGCTGATGAGAGGGGAAAAGTTTACCGTGGAGCACGGAGTCCATCTAGTGGTTAAACGCGGGTACTGTCAGCGTGTGAGCACGTCATAGTGGCTCCCTATTGGTATTTGATCTTCAGGCCAGCGTTTCCCAAACTCGGTCCGGAGGGTCCCCAAGTGGGGCCAATCAGTTGGTGCGGAGATGGTGACCAATCAGCAGACGCCGCTGCCGGCTTGGAAACTTCACATAGGCATTTGGAGGCTATACTCCGACTGTGAAAATGGCCATTCAGAACCAAGTATGCAGAAGCCACCAGAACCAAGCAAACCGCTCGCAAATCCACCGGTGGCAAAGCACCCAGGAAGCAGCTCGCCACCAAGGCTGCGCCAAAATCCTCACCGTTACAGGCCCGGCACCGTGGCTCTTAGAGAGATCCGTCGTTACCAGAAGTCCACTGAGCTGCTGATCCGCAAGCTGCCTTTCCAGCGCCTGGTGCGAGAAATTGCCCAGGACTTTAAGACCGACCTGCGCTTCCAGAGTTCCGCAGTGATGGCCCTTCAGGAGGCAAGCGAGGCTTACCTGGTCGGCCTGTTCGAGGACACCAACCTGTGCGCCATCCACGCCAAGAGGGTGACCATCATGCCCAAGGACATCCAGCTGGCCCGTCGTATTCGCGGAGAGCGTGCATAAACGATGACCTGATCTCCAAAATCCCCCAAAGGCTCTTTTAAGAGCCACCTCCATATTTCAGTCAAAAAGGCACAATTGTTCCATTTGTACAAAAATTCGTGAGGCGCCCCTTTCCCACCGTGTTCTTGCCTCGAGTCCCTACAGACCGTGGTTCGATTCCAGGCTGTATCAGGCTGATTGTAATTAAGAGTTGGTTCTTAACTGACTTGTGTCGTTTCAATAACGCTCTCTATATGTGATTAGATGTATGCCTACAGAGGGGGAAAATACACTTCAGTAATAAGTGATAGTAATGATATAGGGCAAACAACTGACTTTGAAAGTCCCATGTTGCAGTGCCGCTGATGAGAGGGGAAAAGTTTACCGTGGAGCACGGAGTCCATCTAGTGGTTAAACGCGGGTACTGTCAGCGTGTGAGCACGTCATACCTCCCCTATTGGTATTTGATCTTCAGGCCAGCGTTTCCCAAACTCGGTCCTCGGGTCCCCAAGTGGGGCACGTTGTGTTTTTTCAAATCCAATTGCTCTTGGAATGTAACATGCTAGAGTCTGTCTATTCCTTTGTGAAAATGGCCATTCAATCATTTCTGGCCCATGACATGGATGGCAAAGAAATCCATGTTTTGATCCGATCATTACAACGTTAGCTGTGTGCACCCCGTAATTGATGCGACTGACTAAGCTATTGAAAGTAAAATGATATATCTCTGTCCAGCGCAAGTGAAAGGTGGTCGAAAAAAAGTGGTACCAACGTTTTGGTTGAAAGTATAGGAAATGTTGTAGGCCACCAAATTAGACGTGATATTATTAAGTCGCCCTTCTGTGCTTGTTTGTGTGATTGCATAGGTAAGTTGTTTCGATATAGTGGAATAAATGGAGAAATGGAAGGAATGTAATTTAGTGGGATGAATTCAGTGTGCGATTGAATATTCCAATGCCATACCATAGAAAAGGTATCAGGACAGCAGGAATCAATAGATGTAATCATCAAGGGCTTGCAAAAGAGCTGTTACGAAACAGGACACAAGCAGCCGGGATGATTGCCCTATTAGTAGTTGACCAATTACAAAATAGCAATCACCAATGCAGGCAGGTACGTGTTGATTGCTGCATTGGCTTCGTAAATAGGCTTCATAAGGAACTAAATGGCTCAGCACATGACACCTTCACAGTGCAGAATATTTGATAGTACTGACTCCCGTTGAGTAGAGTCGTGTGTCTTTGGCGTGATTTGAAGTCGACTTCTGATGTGGGATTTAGTTCATTTTTAAAAGAATATTTGCTGAGGAACCGAAATGATAAGACAAAGTAAAGGCCCTAAATACAGGCTGCCAGTTAAATGCAGCAATGACACGGCTAAAGTGTGTCATTGCCGGACCAAAGAGCGGGAATTGTCTGCTGTTGCATCTTCACTCGTGAGACAGGTAATAGCGGAGCTCCGTGGTGCTGAAATAGACAGCGCCCCTGGCCATTTGGCAAAGCCTATTTCCCGTTGAAGGGATACTTGACATGCTATAGGCACAGTTCAGTACACCCTCATCCAACAGACCCCCTCCTGTAATTGGTCCCACAATCATCCACTTGATTCCCGACCATCAACCGATTCTCGGGGTGCATTGGTGTAAAATGTGGTCGTCGAGATAAAGTTCTATAGGCTACATGGGGTAATGGCATCCAGAGCTTACAGATAAAGAGTGCAGTAGGCTAGAGAGAAAAGTAGCATTCCGTTGTTCATAAAGTAGGTCAATGTAACTTACCCTCTTTTGATACTTGAGAAACATACATTCACATGATGTCCAAATCTGCAAGAGACAAACCAGCAGAACATCAGCAGGTGAACAAAAGGGTTAAGTGAATATGATTTAAGAGCAGTCAAATGAAGTAATAGTGACATATATTGTAAGAAATGAAATCTACCATGTCAACATTGCATTGTGGCTTTAGAAGAGCATGTATTTGTAGATGAATGACAGATTAGGTTTGGTGACAACGTAACTGTATAATTTGAGGTACTCTACATGAGCATGTGTTTGCCTATTTGATGATCTGTTGTAGTTAATGTTTGATTTGGACCACGTACTTGTTGTGACAATTGCATCAGGTTTGAGGGAGAAATGCTCTGTGTGGCCATTGTGAGTGGCACTTCTGATCCAGCAGGTGGTGTTAAGATCCCTTTCTATGTGGCTTGAATGATGAGCCAGTGTTGGAAAAATGACTTGTGGTCCAGCGGGTGGCGGTGAAATGACTTGACCTATTCCTTTGACATTGTTCACTTGATTGGAGATGATTCCGGTCTTCTTCATGTCCTCTTCATGAGCACTTGTGCATGTCTTCCTTCCTGTCTTGCCATGTGTGTTTTTTTGTTAGATATCACTGGGCACATTCCTAACGTGGAGGTCGTTTGCATAGCTCATGTTAGTCTACGGACGGTCTGAGATTGCTCGTCCATATATTGATGTATTCCAATTCCATTTGGGTGTATTGTGTGGAATGTTGGAACATGGTTCGATCTTACTTGTTAGACTTGACTGTGCTGTTGGAGCTAGTAACACAAGCATTTCTGCCAAACAGGTGTATGTATATCTCTCTAGTCACCCCAAACCCAATTCTTTCTTTGGCCGCATCTCCTTCCAGTTCTCTGCTGCCAATGACTGGAAGGAAGTACAAAAATCTCTGAAACTGGAAACACTTATCTCCCTAGCTTTAAGCACCAACTGTCAGAGCAGCTCACAGATTACTGCACCTGTACATAGGCCACCTATAATTTAGGCCAAACAACTACCTCTTCCTCTACTGTATTGAATGAATGAATTTATTTTGCTCCTTTGCACCCCATCATTTTTATTTCTACTTTGCACATTTGTTCCATTGCAAATGTACCATTCCAGTGTTTGACTTGCTATATTGTATTTACTTTGCCACCATGGCCTTTTTTGCCTTTACCTCCCCTATCTCACCTCATTTGCTCACATCGTATATAGAGTTGTTTATACTGTATTATTGACTGTATGTTTGTTTTACTCCATGTGTAAGTCTGTGTCGTTGTATGTGTCGTACTGCTTTGCTTTATCTTGGCCAGGTCGCAATTGTAAATGACAAGTTGTTGTCAACTTGCCTAACTGGTTAAATAAAGGTGAAAAAAAAATGGGGGTAAAAACATGTGGCTATTTTATTAGGACTTTTCCTCTATGTGTCGCAACTCCATTTCCACTTTATGTCCCCGTTAGGGAGCTGTCATTGATGCTGCAGGCTAATTACTACCATTGTCATTGTGGTCCAAGTTCAACTCCTAGCCTATAGGGTGTGGTAACAGGCCCTCTGTTATTTGTTGTTGTACTCTGCATTTGAAGTATCTGCACTGAGCCTATAGAGGAACTAAGCCCTTGATAATAGGGGAACGCAAGCAGTTGAAGGGAACAAGTGACAGAGTCTAACCTGCTGTTGAACACAAACTCCCAGTCCTATGATGTTGCTCTGTGAAGGAGGTTAGCTTTTCAGCATTCAATTCGTGGCAGACTTCTTCTCCCCTGGTTGATTTGTGAATGTGACTGGTTAGAGAATGTTTGGCTTGGGTATCCAAGGTGTTTGACATTGTTGAGGACCAGTGTTCCGAGGGGCTGACTGTGACATCATAAAGCGGAATGTAGTTAGCTTGCTGTTTGAGGGATTCCAATTCAGTCCGTTGCGGCCTTCCAGGCAGTGCAGTTGTGCTTCAAGTGTGCTCTCTGTGTGATGACTTGTTGTGCATACACGGAGTAGAGCTACGAACGGACGTGACATTTGGGGTAAGCCTAAGCCTTTTCGTAACCTTAACCTATTTCTTCTAACTTGCTATGCTTTGTGCTTGGATGACACTAGCTGCATCCCAGCTAGTTGAACGCCGGCAGCCACTAAGTAGAGGTAAGAGACAATTATGGCAACAATAAGTTGTAAGATGAAACCTAGTCACATCTGAGATGTGAATCAACTGCACTGATTGATCAATCGCCAGTATGTGCCCTTGGGCCTCATTTGTCCCCTTTGAAATGACCTGTTGAGATCATTCGATGCAACATCTGAGCCTATCTGGCCTATAAAGGATCCACCTCATACCACTATTTCCATAATATAAGGCTATGTTATTGGTTTTTGGAAAAAGTACCATACAATATTTGCACATGCCTATCACCTCTGTACGCATAGGAAAACGATCCCTTTGTGTGTGTGTGTGTCGGGTGGGTGTATGAGGTATGTTTTACAGCGTTTCAGCTTGCAGAGGTATCACCACCCTTCCCATGGCCACCTGGATCCTGTCTAGGGAAGAAAAAGAAGAAAGATGTTATTACATGGCCTTCAAGAGCTACATGACTGCTGAGGTGACATATCTGACCCCTTAGGATTTGTGGCATTCCTTGTGTATTTGTTTCCCGTATGTTCCACTTCGTTTCTCCTTTCTACTTGTGACACTATTTGAGTTTTTTAGGCCTATCTCTATTACGTGACTAACCACTAGAGCGTTGGACTAGTTAACTGAAAGGTTGCAAGTTCGAATCCCCGAGCTGACAAGGTACAAATCTGTCGTTCTGGCCCTGAACAGGCAGTTAAACCCACTGTTCCTAGGCCGTCATTGAAAATAAGAAATTGTTCTGAACTAACTTGCCTAGTAAAATAAAAATATAAACTGCAGTGGGTTGAATCCTACTAGTTCAGTGTTTTCCAGGCAGGGGTAGAGTAGGCATTTTGTTGTAGAGGCACAGCTGATTGAAAGAGTTGAATCAGGTGCAACAACAACAACAACAACAACAACACCAATCAATGTGAAGAGTGGGACACAGATTAATTAGTAGTGGTCACAGTTGGGCCTTGTGTTCAACATAGGTCAGTATTTGAGTGTGTTACCCGCACATGTAAGTAGCTTTCATTTCTTCTTCCTCCATAGTTCCCTAGAACGAACGCCCTCCCCTTTGCAGCAGAGGCCAGGCAAAAGCGCGCGCTTTCTGTGCCACTGGCTTCAATCAGGTCCACCAAACGCAGATAATAAGAGCACCAAGCAGAAAAAAATACGTCATTAATTCACTTGAACTCAGCTAGCGAACACACAATGTCTGGAAGAGGTAAGGCGGCAAGGGACTCGGAAAAGGAGGCGCCAAGCGTCACCGAAAGGTTCTCCGCGATAACATCCAGGGAATCACCAAGCCCGCCATTCGCCGTCTGGCTCGCCGTGGCGGCGTGAAGCGTATCTCCGGGCTGATCTACGAGGAGACCCGCGGTGTCCTGAAGGTGTTCCTTGAGAACGTGATCCGCGACGCCGTCACCTACACCGAGCACGCCAAGAGAAAGACCGTTACGGCCATGGACGTGGTCTACGCTCTGAAACGCCAGGGACGCACCCTGTACGGTTTCGGCGGTTAAACGCACTCTACTCGGAACGTCAACATCCCGACTTGAACCCAAAGGCTCTTTTAAGAGCCACCCACATCCGCTTCAAAAGGGCCAAATCCATTGTCGTATTAAACCATGAGCCACTCCGAGTGGACGGGGAAGAAGTGTTCACGACAGGAGTCTATGTTCAGTATAGTCGTATAAAACCATGAGCCACTGAGTGGATGGGGAAGAGAAATGTTCACGACAGGAGTCTATGTTCAGTACAGTCGTATTAAACCATGAGCCACTGAGTGGATGGGGAAGAAGTGTTCACGACAGGAGTCTATGTTCAGTACAGTCGTATTAAACCATGAGCCACTCTGAGTGGACGGGGAAGAAGTGTTCACGACAGGAGGCTATGTTCAGTGCAGGCTTTGCGTACAGTCGTATTACGAGACACCCGAAATAAAGGCACCACGGCTGGGAAATCCCCACCAAGTCCAAAAAGGGGGGCTTTATTTCTGGGCATTGCATGGGTATTTTTTTGAAACACACCATTCCCCACCAGTGACAGAGCATAGGCTATGGAATAAGGGGGACAGGTCTTTGTTAGGGAAGCAAAGCCTCTGAGTGGAAGGCTCTTATGCGCGCTCAGCTCCACTGGGCAAATGGCAGGGGCGCCTATGAGAAAGCAGGGGTGTGTCCACGGCCGGCGAATTAGCTTAGCTTCGTCTTCATAAGAGGGAAAGGGCTCTCCGCCCCCTCATTCGTTTGTGAGAAGCAACGACACATCAGCATCATGCCCGAGCCAGCAAAGTCCGCGCCCAAGAAGGGCTCCAAGAAAGCCGTCACCAAGACCGCAGGGAAAGGCGGCAAGAAGCGCCGAAAGTCTAGGAAGGAGAGCTACGCCATTTACGTGTACAAAGTCCTGAAGCAGGTCCACCCCGATACCGGCATCTCCTCCAAGGCCATGGGAATCATGAACTCGTTCGTGAACGACATCTTCGAGCGTATCGCCGGAGAGTCGTCTCGCCTGGCCCACTACAACAAGCGTTCCACCATCACCTCCAGGGAGATCCAGACCGCGGTGCGCCTGCTGCTCCCCGGAGAGCTGGCCAAGCACGCAGTGTCCGAGGGCACCAAGGCCGTGACCAAGTACACCAGCTCCAAGTAAACAGCGCATTTGGAGTGCTGTAGTAACCCAAAGGCTCTTTTAAGAGCCACCCACCCTGTCAGTGAAAAAAGCTAATCCATTGTGTGTGTGTGTGTGTGTGTGTGTGGAGGACATGTTAGAGTGTTGTGTCCAATTGGGGGGGGGGGGGGGGGGGGGATAAATAATGCTGTCATGAACAGGGTAGGAATGTGTGCATGCCAGTAGAACACAGTGAGTGGGATTCCACTCGTGCTCCAATGACTGGAGCCTGTATCACTTTAGGCCGAAGCAGGGACCCTCTGCCCACATGAACAACAGTCTCCGAGCAAGTGACGTCACCGATTGAAACTAGCCCTTGCACCTGTACAAGAGAGAGGAGGAGGAGGAGGAGGAGAAGAGCCTCCAAATCGCTCTCTCTAGGCCTATATCAGGGCGAACAAGCGCATGGGGCGCCAGCCTCCATAGCGCCGGCCGCACAGCCAGACACCAAGACCCACAGACACAAAGACCGGCACGAGTCACGCTGCGGAGTCCAGAGACAAGGTGAGCTCAACTACTTTGGCCCTCACCTCATCTGGATGACACGCGTTTGAAAGAGACACAGACAGAGACACAGAGAGAGACAGAGAGAGAGGGACTACCTAGCAGAAGAAAAAACACACAATGTGCACAAAGAGCAGGCTCCAAATCCAACTAAAGGACTAATAAAACATCACACACACACACACACACACACACACACACAGTGCAAGTAAGCATGTTGTTGGACAGTGTATTATTTCCTGTGCCTCCTGGACACATGACGAATACAACGTGAAAGTAGTCTCAGCCAGGCCTCACAAGTGCATGTGTTTTAAGGTCCCCAAAAGAGCTCTCCTTTAAAACACCAAGGAGCACATCAGGGGACGCCAAACCATTTGACTCCCTTGCCAGACATCTCGGCTCACTCCACAATCAATGGTGCTCGCAATCGGATGCACTTTTAGGCCATTTAGGAGACAAATAGCACAGGAAAAGCAGTGCGCACCGCTCCACCCGACAGTCGAACGGTGAGGTTTTGAGCGAGTCGCAGCAAAATGCACGGGGCTTCTGCAGCCCACATGACTTTATTCTGAACGGACACAAGTCTGCTCGCTGGGCCGTTCGCTTTTGGGCCAAAAACACGGCTCCGTCGGTGACTTTTGGCCCGATATTGGCGACCAGAAAACACAAGTGAAAGAGCATTTGGCCAGCCCGGAGAAGCCGAGCTGGGTGGCTTGAGTCTACATGGTTCTCATGTCGCGTTTAAGGCCAGCCCCCTGCACGGTGTGGAGCTTCAATAGCGCAGAGCAGCGTCTACAGCAAAGTACTCCTCCTCACAGACTACCGTAGTGTTGTAAGTGTGTGTGTTTACCGGACCCAACGACAGACATGGCAGAAGTCGCACCAGCACCCGCCGCCGCCGCGCCGGCCAAGGCACCCAAGAAGAAGGCAGCAGCCAAGCCCAAGAAAGCGGGACCCAGCGTAGGCGAGCTCATCGTCAAGGCGGTGTCCGCCTCCAAGGAGAGGAGCGGCGTGTCCCTGGCCGCGCTCAAGAAGTCTCTGGCGGCAGGCGGCTACGACGTGGAGAAGAACAACTCCCGTGTCAAGATCGCCGTCAAGAGCCTCGTCACCAAGGGCACCCTGGTCCAGACCAAGGGCACCGGTGCTTCCGGCTCCTTCAAGCTCAACAAGAAGGCCGTCGAGGCAAAGAAGCCCGCCAAGAAAGCCGCAGCCCCCAAAGCTAAGAAGGTGGCCGCCAAGAAGCCCGCCGCCGCCAAGAAGCCCAAGAAGGTAGCAGCCAAGAAGGCCGTGGCCGCAAAGAAGTCCCCCAAGAAGGCCAAGAAGCCCGCTACACCCAAAAAGGCCGCCAAGAGCCCAAAGAAGGTGAAGAAGCCCGCCGCAGCGGCCAAGAAAGCGGCCAAGAGCCCCAAGAAGGCTACCAAGGCAGCGAAGCCCAAAGCCGCCAAGCCCAAGGCAGCCAAGGCCAAGAAGGCAGCCCCCAAGAAGAAGTAAACCTATTACAAACAGTGTTCTTTCTACTCGACACATGTTGTTACCACAAAAGGCTCTTTTAAGAGCCACCCACCTCTTTCCATAAAAGCGCATGTCATTCCATGTACGTCCTACCTACCTACCTACCTACCTACCTACCTACCCGTGGTGCAAAAGAAATGAAATGAATAACTTTTACGCACCACATTTTCGAGTGGCTAAATGGCTTTACATTTGTCACTCAAGAGAGTGCAGCACCCTCACCTGTCAACATTGTTGTGATAGGTGTTAGAATTCACATGTCACATTGATCGTGATAATAAGAAGAATACATACTATAGTGGGTTGGACAGCAGCCATTTGTATTATGAGCCACTCAGTGATTTGAGTTGTCACTTTGGCGCTCCCGCCAACGAGAAAAAGTAACAAAAGTCGGAGGGAAACACAGTAGCCTAGCCCTTGTCACTCTGCTGCCTGCCTGCCTGCCTGGGGGGGCGGGTGGGTGGGGGCGGGCTTAGGGCTGACTGTCTGTCTGTGTGTCCCTCCCTCACTCCAATTGGATAAGGCCACACCGGTCCGGTGGCCAATCGATGCCTCTTGTGGCGAGGTATAAGTAAGGCTCTCGAGGTGGCCAGCGGTTCATTCAGACTTTCTGTCACATACTGAAGCTACCAATATGAGCGGAAGAGGCAAAACCGGAGGCAAGGCCAGGGCGAAGGCAAAGACACGTTCATCCCGTGCCGGGCTCCAGTTCCCCGTGGGCCGTGTGCACAGGCTGCTGCGCAAAGGCAACTACGCCGAGCGTGTGGGCGCTGGCGCACCAGTCTACCTGGCCGCAGTGCTCGAGTACCTGACTGCTGAGATCCTGGAGTTGGCCGGAAACGCTGCCCGTGACAACAAGAAGACTCGTATCATCCCCCGTCACCTGCAGCTGGCAGTCCGTAACGACGAGGAGCTGAACAAACTGCTTGGCGGCGTGACCATCGCTCAGGGTGGTGTTCTGCCCAACATCCAGGCAGTGCTGCTCCCCAAGAAGACTGAGAAGGCCGTCAAAGCCAAGTAAAATCGCTGGTTCGGCTGCAACTTGACTACTCAACCCCCAAAGGCTCTTTTAAGAGCCAACCACCTAGCTCAGCAAAAGCGCAAAGTGTCCTGGCCAACTATTTGGCGTGTTTGTTAGATACACACACATATACACACCGCACAGTATCAAGTGCCCACATGAGGCCTGAATGAAGAATAACAACTACTAGGCTAAAATGAAAGAGCGTTATTGCGCGTAAAGTGTTAACGTTGCTCGCGGCCCTAACAAAAGACCCAAGCGCGCCTCGGCGAGGGAGGGAGGGGGTTGCATTTTGGGGTGGCACGGAGAGGCCGAGCGTCCCGTCCAATGGGTGGCGGAGGAGGCCTCCGCAACGGGCCAATCAGGGCGGTGCGGAGATGGTGACCAATCAGCAGACGCCGCTGCCGGCTTTATAAACTTCACATAGGCATTTGGAGGCTATACTCCGACTGTGAAAGAAGGAAGCTAGCTAGCGCCATGGCCAGAACCAAGCAAACCGCTCGCAAATCCACCGGTGGCAAAGCACCCAGGAAGCAGCTCGCCACCAAGGCTGCGCGCAAGAGCGCCCCGGCCACCGGCGGCGTGAAGAAGCCTCACCGTTACAGGCCCGGCACCGTGGCTCTTAGAGAGATCCGTCGTTACCAGAAGTCCACTGAGCTGCTGATCCGCAAGCTGCCTTTCCAGCGCCTGGTGCGAGAAATTGCCCAGGACTTTAAGACCGACCTGCGCTTCCAGAGTTCCGCAGTGATGGCCCTGCAGGAGGCAAGCGAGGCTTACCTGGTCGGCCTGTTCGAGGACACCAACCTGTGCGCCATCCACGCCAAGAGGGTGACCATCATGCCCAAGGACATCCAGCTGGCCCGTCGTATTCGCGGAGAGCGTGCATAAACGATGACCTGATCTCCAAAATCCCCCAAAGGCTCTTTTAAGAGCCACCTCCATATTTCAGTCAAAAAGGCACAATTGTTCCATTTGTACACGCCCCTTTCCCACCGTGTTCCCTGCTCTCGAGTCCCTACAGACCGTGGTTCGATTCCAGGCTGTATCAGGCTGATTGTAATTAAGAGTTGGTTCTTAACTGACTTGTGTCGTTTCAATAACGCTCTCTATATGTGATTAGATGTATGCCTAGAGTAGAAGAGGGGGAAAATACACTATCAGTAATAAGTGATAGTAATGATATAGGGCAAACAACTGACTTTGAAAGTCCCATGTTGCAGTGCCGCTGATGAGAGGGGAAAAGTTTACCGTGGAGCACGGAGTCCATCTAGTGGTTAAACGCGGGTACTGTCAGCGTGTGAGCACGTCATAGTGGCTCCCTATTGGTATTTGATCTTCAGGCCAGCGTTTCCCAAACTCGGTCCTCGGGTCCCCAAGTGGGGCACGTTGTGTTTTTTCAAATCCAATTGCTCTTGGAATGTAACATGCTAGAGTCTGTCTATTCCTTTGTGAAAATGGCCATTCAATCATTTCTGGCCCATGTGACATTCCTGGATGGCAAAGAAATCCATGTTTTGATCCGATCATTACAACGTTAGCTGTGGCACCCCGTAATTGATGCGACTGACTAAGCTATTGAAAGTAAAATGATATATCTCTGTCCAGCGCAAGTGAAAGGTGGTCGAAAAAAAGTGGTACCAACGTTTTGGTTGAAAGTATAGGAAATGTTGTAGGCCACCAAATTAGACGTGATATTATTAAGTCGCCCTTCTGTGCTTGTTTGTGTGATTGCATAGGTAAGTTGTTTCGATATAGTGGAATAAATGGAGAAATGGAAGGAATGTAATTTAGTGGGATGAATTCAGTGTGCGATTGAATATTCCAATGCCATACCATAGAAAAGGTATCAGGACAGCAGGAATCAATAGATGTAATCATCAAGGGCTTGCAAAAGAGCTGTTACGAAACAGGACACAAGCAGCCGGGATGATTGCCCTATTAGTAGTTGACCAATTACAAAATAGCAATCACCAATGCAGGCAGGTACGTGTTGATTGCTGCATTGGCTTCGTAAATAGGCTTCATAAGGAACTAAATGGCTCAGCACATGACACCTTCACAGTGCAGAATATTTGATAGTACTGACTCCCGTTGAGTAGAGTCGTGTGTCTTTGGCGTGATTTGAAGTCGACTTCTGATGTGGGATTTAGTTCATTTTTAAAAGAATATTTGCTGAGGAACCGAAATGATAAGACAAAGTAAAGGCCCTAAATACAGGCTGCCAGTTAAATGCAGCAATGACACTAAAGTGTGTCATTGCCGGACCAAAGAGCGGGAATTGTCTGCTGTTGCATCTTCACTCGTGAGACAGGTAATAGCGGAGCTCCGTGGTGCTGAAATAGACAGCGCCCCTGGCCATTTGGCAAAGCCTATTTCCCGTTGAAGGGATACTTGACATGCTATAGGCACAGTTCAGTACACCCCTCATCCAACAGACCCCCTCCTGTAATTGGTCCCACAATCATCCACTTGATTCCCGACCATCAACCGATTCTCGGGGTGCATTGGTGTAAAATGTGGTCGTCGAGATAAAGTTCTATAGGCTACATGGGGTAATGGCATCCAGAGCTTACAGATAAAGAGTGCAGTAGGCTAGAGAGAAAAGTAGCATTCCGTTGTTCATAAAGTAGGTCAATGTAACTTACCCTCTTTTGATACTTGAGAAACATACATTCACATGATGTCCAAATCTGCAAGAGACAAACCAGCAGAACATCAGCAGGTGAACAAAAGGGTTAAGTGAATATGATTTAAGAGCAGTCAAATGAAGTAATAGTGACATATATTGTAAGAAATGAAATCTACCATGTCAACATTGCATTGTGGCTTTAGAAGAGCATGTATTTGTAGATGAATGACAGATTAGGTTTGGTGACAACGTAACTGTATAATTTGAGGTACTCTACATGAGCATGTGTTTGCCTATTTGATGATCTGTTGTAGTTAATGTTTGATTTGGACCACGTACTTGTTGTGACAATTGCATCAGGTTTGAGGGAGAAATGCTCTGTGTGGCCATTGTGAGTGGCACTTCTGATCCAGCAGGTGGTGTTAAGATCCCTTTCTATGTGGCTTGAATGATGAGCCAGTGTTGGAAAAATGACTTGTGGTCCAGCGGGTGGCGGTGAAATGACTTGACCTATTCCTTTGACATTGTTCACTTGATTGGAGATGATTCCGGTCTTCTTCATGTCCTCTTCATGAGCACTTGTGCATGTCTTCCTTCCTGTCTTGCCATGTGGGTTCCACGGAGGTGTGTGTTTTTGTTAGATATCACTGGGCACATTCCTAACGTGGAGGTCGTTTGCATAGCTCATGTTAGTCTACGGACGGTCTGAGATTGCTCGTCCATATATTGATGTATTCCAATTCCATTTGGGTGTATTGTGTGGAATGTTGGAACATGGTTCGATCTTACTTGTTAGACTTGACTGTGCTGTTGGAGCTAGTAACACAAGCATTTCTGCCAAACAGGTGTATGTATATCTCTCTAGTCACCCCCAAACCCAATTCTTTCTTTGGCCGCATCTCCTTCCAGTTCTCTGCTGCCAATGACTGGAAGGAAGTACAAAAATCTCTGAAACTGGAAACACTTATCTCCCTAGCTTTAAGCACCAACTGTCAGAGCAGCTCACAGATTACTGCACCTGTACATAGGCCACCTATAATTTAGGCCAAACAACTACCTCTTCCTCTACTGTATTGAATGAATGAATTTATTTTGCTCCTTTGCACCCCATCATTTTTATTTCTACTTTGCACATTTGTTCCATTGCAAATGTACCATTCCAGTGTTTGACTTGCTATATTGTATTTACTTTGCCACCATGGCCTTTTTTGCCTTTACCTCCCCTATCTCACCTCATTTGCTCACATCGTATATAGAGTTGTTTATACTGTATTATTGACTGTATGTTTGTTTTACTCCATGTGTAAGTCTGTGTCGTTGTATGTGTCGTACTGCTTTGCTTTATCTTGGCCAGGTCGCAATTGTAAATGACAAGTTGTTGTCAACTTGCCTAACTGGTTAAATAAAGGTGAAAAAAATGGGGGTAAAAACATGTGGCTATTTTATTAGGACTTTTCCTCTATGTGTCGCAACTCCATTTCCACTTTATGTCCCCGTTAGGGAGCTGTCATTGATGCTGCAGGCTAATTACTACCATTGTCATTGTGGTCCAAGTTCAACTCCTAGCCTATAGGGTGTGGTAACAGGCCCTCTGTTATTTGTTGTTGTACTCTGCATTTGAAGTATCTGCACTGAGCCTATAGAGGAACTAAGCCCTTGATAATAGGGGAACGCAAGCAGTTGAAGGGAACAAGTGACAGAGTCTAACCTGCTGTTGAACACAAACTCCCAGTCCTATGATGTTGCTCTGTGAAGGAGGTTAGCTTTTCAGCATTCAATTCGTGGCAGACTTCTTCTCCCCCTGGTTGATTTGTGAATGTGACTGGTTAGAGAATGTTTGGCTTGGGTATCCAAGGTGTTTGACATTGTTGAGGACCAGTGTTCCGAGGGGCTGACTGTGACATCATAAAGCGGAATGTAGTTAGCTTGCTGTTTGAGGGATTCCAATTCAGTCCGTTGCGGCCTTCCAGGCAGTGCAGTTGTGCTTCAAGTGTGCTCTCTGTGTGATGACTTGTTGTGCATACACGGAGTAGAGCTACGAACGGACGTGACATTTGGGGTAAGCCTAAGCCTTTTCGTAACCTTAACCTATTTCTTCTAACTTGCTATGCTTTGTGCTTGGATGACACTAGCTGCATCCCAGCTAGTTGAACGCCGGCAGCCACTAAGTAGAGGTAAGAGACAATTATGGCAACAATAAGTTGTAAGATGAAACCTAGTCACATCTGAGATGTGAATCAACTGCACTGATTGATCAATCGCCAGTATGTGCCCTTGGGCCTCATTTGTCCCCTTTGAAATGACCTGTTGAGATCATTCGATGCAACATCTGAGCCTATCTGGCCTATAAAGGATCCACCTCATACCACTATTTCCATAATATAAGGCTATGTTATTGGTTTTTGAAAAAGTACCATACAATATTTGCACATGCCTATCACCTCTGTACGCATAGGAAAACGATCCCTTTGTGTGTGTGTGTGTCGGGTGGGTGTATGAGGTATGTTTTACAGCGTTTCAGCTTGCAGAGGTATCACCACCCTTCCCATGGCCACCTGGATCCTGTCTAGGGAAGAAAAAGAAGAAAGATGTTATTACATGGCCTTCAAGAGCTACATGACTGCTGAGGTGACATATCTGACCCCTTAGGATTTGTGGCATTCCTTGTGTATTTGTTTCCCGTATGTTCCACTTCGTTTCTCCTTTCTACTTGTGACACTATTTGAGTTTTTTAGGCCTATCTCTATTACGTGACTAACCACTAGAGCGTTGGACTAGTTAACTGAAAGGTTGCAAGTTCGAATCCCCGAGCTGACAAGGTACAAATCTGTCGTTCTGGCCCTGAACAGGCAGTTAAACCCACTGTTCCTAGGCCGTCATTGAAAATAAGAAATTGTTCTGAACTAACTTGCCTAGTAAAATAAAAATATAAACTGCAGTGGGTTGAATCCTACTAGTTCAGTGTTTTCCAGGCAGGGGTAGAGTAGGCATTTTGTTGTAGAGGCACAGCTGATTGAAAGAGTTGAATCAGGTGCAACAACAACAACAACAACAACAACACCAATCAATGTGAAGAGTGGGACACAGATTAATTAGTAGTGGTCACAGTTGGGCCTTGTGTTCAACATAGGTCAGTATTTGAGTGTGTTACCCGCACATGTAAGTAGCTTTCATTTCTTCTTCCTCCATAGTTCCCTAGAACGAACGCCCTCCCCTTTGCAGCAGAGGCCAGGCAAAAGCGCGCGCTTTCTGTGCCACTGGCTTCAATCAGGTCCACCAAACGCAGATAATAAGAGCACCAAGCAGAAAAAAATACGTCATTAATTCACTTGAACTCAGCTAGCGAACACACAATGTCTGGAAGAGGTAAAGGCGGCAAGGGACTCGGAAAAGGAGGCGCCAAGCGTCACCGAAAGGTTCTCCGCGATAACATCCAGGGAATCACCAAGCCCGCCATTCGCCGTCTGGCTCGCCGTGGCGGCGTGAAGCGTATCTCCGGGCTGATCTACGAGGAGACCCGCGGTGTCCTGAAGGTGTTCCTTGAGAACGTGATCCGCGACGCCGTCACCTACACCGAGCACGCCAAGAGAAAGACCGTTACGGCCATGGACGTGGTCTACGCTCTGAAACGCCAGGGACGCACCCTGTACGGTTTCGGCGGTTAAACGCACTCTACTCGGAACGTCAACATCCCGACTTGAACCCAAAGGCTCTTTTAAGAGCCACCCACATCCGCTTCAAAAGGGCCAAATCCATTGTCGTATTAAACCATGAGCCACTCCGAGTGGACGGGGAAGAAGTGTTCACGACAGGAGTCTATGTTCAGTATAGTCGTATAAAACCATGAGCCACTGAGTGGATGGGGAAGAAATGTTCACGACAGGAGTCTATGTTCAGTACAGTCGTATTAAACCATGAGCCACTGAGTGGATGGGGAAGAAGTGTTCACGACAGGAGTCTATGTTCAGTACAGTCGTATTAAACCATGAGCCACTCTGAGTGGACGGGGAAGAAGTGTTCACGACAGGAGGCTATGTTCAGTGCAGGCTTTGCGTACAGTCGTATTACGAGACACCCGAAATAAAGGCACCACGGCTGGGAAATCCCCACCAAGTCCAAAAAGGGGGGCTTTATTTCTGGGCATTGCATGGGTATTTTTTTGAAACACACCATTCCCCACCAGTGACAGAGCATAGGCTATGGAATAAGGGGGACAGGTCTTTGTTAGGGAAGCAAAGCCTCTGAGTGGAAGGCTCTTATGCGCGCTCAGCTCCACTGGGCAAATGGCAGGGGCGCCTATGAGAAAGCAGGGGTGTGTCCACGGCCGGCGAATTAGCTTAGCTTCGTCTTCATAAGAGGGAAAGGGCTCTCCGCCCCCTCATTCGTTTGTGAGAAGCAACGACACATCAGCATCATGCCCGAGCCAGCAAAGTCCGCGCCCAAGAAGGGCTCCAAGAAAGCCGTCACCAAGACCGCAGGGAAAGGCGGCAAGAAGCGCCGAAAGTCTAGGAAGGAGAGCTACGCCATTTACGTGTACAAAGTCCTGAAGCAGGTCCACCCCGATACCGGCATCTCCTCCAAGGCCATGGGAATCATGAACTCGTTCGTGAACGACATCTTCGAGCGTATCGCCGGAGAGTCGTCTCGCCTGGCCCACTACAACAAGCGTTCCACCATCACCTCCAGGGAGATCCAGACCGCGGTGCGCCTGCTGCTCCCCGGAGAGCTGGCCAAGCACGCAGTGTCCGAGGGCACCAAGGCCGTGACCAAGTACACCAGCTCCAAGTAAACAGCGCATTTGGAGTGCTGTAGTAACCCAAAGGCTCTTTTAAGAGCCACCCACCCTGTCAGTGAAAAAAGCTAATCCATTGTGTGTGTGTGTGTGTGTGTGTGTGGAGGACATGTTAGAGTGTTGTGTCCAATTGGGGGGGGGGGGGGGGGGGGGGGGATAAATAATGCTGTCATGAACAGGGTAGGAATGTGTGCATGCCAGTAGAACACAGTGAGTGGGATTCCACTCGTGCTCCAATGACTGGAGCCTGTATCACTTTAGGCCGAAGCAGGGACCCTCTGCCCACATGAACAACAGTCTCCGAGCAAGTGACGTCACCGATTGAAACTAGCCCTTGCACCTGTACAAGAGAGAGGAGGAGGAGGAGGAGGAGGAGGAGAAGAGCCTCCAAATCGCTCTCTCTAGGCCTATATCAGGGCGAACAAGCGCATGGGGCGCCAGCCTCCATAGCGCCGGCCGCACAGCCAGACACCAAGACCCACAGACACAAAGACCGGCACGAGTCACGCTGCGGAGTCCAGAGACAAGGTGAGCTCAACTACTTTGGCCCTCACCTCATCTGGATGACACGCGTTTGAAAGAGACACAGACAGAGACACAGAGAGAGACAGAGAGAGAGGGACTACCTAGCAGAAGAAAAACACACAATGTGCACAAAGAGCAGGCTCCAAATCCAACTAAAGGACTAATAAAACATCACACACACACACACACACACACACACACACACAGTGCAAGTAAGCATGTTGTTGGACAGTGTATTATTTCCTGTGCCTCCTGGACACATGACGAATACAACGTGAAAGTAGTCTCAGCCAGGCCTCACAAGTGCATGTGTTTTAAGGTCCCCAAAAGAGCTCTCCTTTAAAACACCAAGGAGCACATCAGGGGACGCCAAACCATTTGACTCCCTTGCCAGACATCTCGGCTCACTCCACAATCAATGGTGCTCGCAATCGGATGCACTTTTAGGCCATTTAGGAGACAAATAGCACAGGAAAAGCAGTGCGCACCGCTCCACCCGACAGTCGAACGGTGAGGTTTTGAGCGAGTCGCAGCAAAATGCACGGGGCTTCTGCAGCCCACATGACTTTATTCTGAACGGACACAAGTCTGCTCGCTGGGCCGTTCGCTTTTGGGCCAAAAACACGGCTCCGTCGGTGACTTTTGGCCCGATATTGGCGACCAGAAAACACAAGTGAAAGAGCATTTGGCCAGCCCGGAGAAGCCGAGCTGGGTGGCTTGAGTCTACATGGTTCTCATGTCGCGTTTAAGGCCAGCCCCCTGCACGGTGTGGAGCTTCAATAGCGCAGAGCAGCGTCTACAGCAAAGTACTCCTCCTCACAGACTACCGTAGTGTTGTAAGTGTGTGTGTTTACCGGACCCAACGACAGACATGGCAGAAGTCGCACCAGCACCCGCCGCCGCCGCGCCGGCCAAGGCACCCAAGAAGAAGGCAGCAGCCAAGCCCAAGAAAGCGGGACCCAGCGTAGGCGAGCTCATCGTCAAGGCGGTGTCCGCCTCCAAGGAGAGGAGCGGCGTGTCCCTGGCCGCGCTCAAGAAGTCTCTGGCGGCAGGCGGCTACGACGTGGAGAAGAACAACTCCCGTGTCAAGATCGCCGTCAAGAGCCTCGTCACCAAGGGCACCCTGGTCCAGACCAAGGGCACCGGTGCTTCCGGCTCCTTCAAGCTCAACAAGAAGGCCGTCGAGGCAAAGAAGCCCGCCAAGAAAGCCGCAGCCCCCAAAGCTAAGAAGGTGGCCGCCAAGAAGCCCGCCGCCGCCAAGAAGCCCAAGAAGGTAGCAGCCAAGAAGGCCGTGGCCGCAAAGAAGTCCCCCAAGAAGGCCAAGAAGCCCGCTACACCCAAAAAGGCCGCCAAGAGCCCAAAGAAGGTGAAGAAGCCCGCCGCAGCGGCCAAGAAAGCGGCCAAGAGCCCCAAGAAGGCTACCAAGGCAGCGAAGCCCAAAGCCGCCAAGCCCAAGGCAGCCAAGGCCAAGAAGGCAGCCCCCAAGAAGAAGTAAACCTATTACAAACAGTGTTCTTTCTACTCGACACATGTTGTTACCACAAAAGGCTCTTTTAAGAGCCACCCACCTCTTTCCATAAAAGCGCATGTCATTCCATGTACGTCCTACCTACCTACCTACCTACCCGTGGTGCAAAAGAAATGAAATGAATAACTTTTACGCACCACATTTTCGAGTGGCTAAATGGCTTTACATTTGTCACTCAAGAGAGTGCAGCACCCTCACCTGTCAACATTGTTGTGATAGGTGTTAGAATTCACATGTCACATTGATCGTGATAATAAGAAGAATACATACTATAGTGGGTTGGACAGCAGCCATTTGTATTATGAGCCACTCAGTGATTTGAGTTGTCACTTTGGCGCTCCCGCCAACGAGAAAAAGTAACAAAAGTCGGAGGGAAACACAGTAGCCTAGCCCTTGTCACTCTGCTGCCTGCCTGCCTGCCTGGGGGCGGGTGGGTGGGGGCGGGCTTAGGGCTGACTGTCTGTCTGTGTGTCCCTCCCTCACTCCAATTGGATAAGGCCACACCGGTCCGGTGGCCAATCGATGCCTCTTGTGGCGAGGTATAAGTAAGGCTCTCGAGGTGGCCAGCGGTTCATTCAGACTTTCTGTCACATACTGAAGCTACCAATATGAGCGGAAGAGGCAAAACCGGAGGCAAGGCCAGGGCGAAGGCAAAGACACGTTCATCCCGTGCCGGGCTCCAGTTCCCCGTGGGCCGTGTGCACAGGCTGCTGCGCAAAGGCAACTACGCCGAGCGTGTGGGCGCTGGCGCACCAGTCTACCTGGCCGCAGTGCTCGAGTACCTGACTGCTGAGATCCTGGAGTTGGCCGGAAACGCTGCCCGTGACAACAAGAAGACTCGTATCATCCCCCGTCACCTGCAGCTGGCAGTCCGTAACGACGAGGAGCTGAACAAACTGCTTGGCGGCGTGACCATCGCTCAGGGTGGTGTTCTGCCCAACATCCAGGCAGTGCTGCTCCCCAAGAAGACTGAGAAGGCCGTCAAAGCCAAGTAAAATCGCTGGTTCGGCTGCAACTTGACTACTCAACCCCCAAAGGCTCTTTTAAGAGCCAACCACCTAGCTCAGCAAAAGCGCAAAGTGTCCTGGCACTATTTGGCGTGTTTGTTAGATACACACACATATACACACCGCACAGTATCAAGTGCCCACATGAGGCCTGAATGAAGAATAACAACTACTAGGCTAAAATGAAAGAGCGTTATTGCGCGTAAAGTGTTAACGTTGCTCGCGGCCCTAACAAAAGACCCAAGCGCGCCTCGGCGAGGGAGGGAGGGGGTTGCATTTTGGGGTGGCACGGAGAGGCCGAGCGTCCCGTCCAATGGGTGGCGGAGGGGCCTCCGCAACGGGCCAATCAGGGCGGTGCGGAGATGGTGACCAATCAGCAGACGCCGCTGCCGGCTTTATAAACTTCACATAGGCATTTGGAGGCTATACTCCGACTGTGAAAGAAGGAAGCTAGCTAGCGCCATGGCCAGAACCAAGCAAACCGCTCGCAAATCCACCGGTGGCAAAGCACCCAGGAAGCAGCTCGCCACCAAGGCTGCGCGCAAGAGCGCCCCGGCCACCGGCGGCGTGAAGAAGCCTCACCGTTACAGGCCCGGCACCGTGGCTCTTAGAGAGATCCGTCGTTACCAGAAGTCCACTGAGCTGCTGATCCGCAAGCTGCCTTTCCAGCGCCTGGTGCGAGAAATTGCCCAGGACTTTAAGACCGACCTGCGCTTCCAGAGTTCCGCAGTGATGGCCCTGCAGGAGGCAAGCGAGGCTTACCTGGTCGGCCTGTTCGAGGACACCAACCTGTGCGCCATCCACGCCAAGAGGGTGACCATCATGCCCAAGGACATCCAGCTGGCCCGTCGTATTCGCGGAGAGCGTGCATAAACGATGACCTGATCTCCAAAATCCCCCAAAGGCTCTTTTAAGAGCCACCTCCATATTTCAGTCAAAAAGGCACAATTGTTCCATTTGTACACGCCCCTTTCCCACCGTGTTCCCTGCTCTCGAGTCCCTACAGACCGTGGTTCGATTCCAGGCTGTATCAGGCTGATTGTAATTAAGAGTTGGTTCTTAACTGACTTGTGTCGTTTCAATAACGCTCTCTATATGTGATTAGATGTATGCCTAGAGTAGAAGAGGGGGAAAATACACTATCAGTAATAAGTGATAGTAATGATATAGGGCAAACAACTGACTTTGAAAGTCCCATGTTGCAGTGCCGCTGATGAGAGGGGAAAAGTTTACCGTGGAGCACGGAGTCCATCTAGTGGTTAAACGCGGGTACTGTCAGCGTGTGAGCACGTCATAGTGGCTCCCTATTGGTATTTGATCTTCAGGCCAGCGTTTCCCAAACTCGGTCCTCGGGTCCCCAAGTGGGGCACGTTGTGTTTTTTCAAATCCAATTGCTCTTGGAATGTAACATGCTAGAGTCTGTCTATTCCTTTGTGAAAATGGCCATTCAATCATTTCTGGCCCATGTGACATTCCTGGATGGCAAAGAAATCCATGTTTTGATCCGATCATTACAACGTTAGCTGTGTGCACCCCGTAATTGATGCGACTGACTAAGCTATTGAAAGTAAAATGATATATCTCTGTCCAGCGCAAGTGAAAGGTGGTCGAAAAAAAGTGGTACCAACGTTTTGGTTGAAAGTATAGGAAATGTTGTAGGCCACCAAATTAGACGTGATATTATTAAGTCGCCCTTCTGTGCTTGTTTGTGTGATTGCATAGGTAAGTTGTTTCGATATAGTGGAATAAATGGAGAAATGGAAGGAATGTAATTTAGTGGGATGAATTCAGTGTGCGATTGAATATTCCAATGCCATACCATAGAAAAGGTATCAGGACAGCAGGAATCAATAGATGTAATCATCAAGGGCTTGCAAAAGAGCTGTTACGAAACAGGACACAAGCAGCCGGGATGATTGCCCTATTAGTAGTTGACCAATTACAAAATAGCAATCACCAATGCAGGCAGGTACGTGTTGATTGCTGCATTGGCTTCGTAAATAGGCTTCATAAGGAACTAAATGGCTCAGCACATGACACCTTCACAGTGCAGAATATTTGATAGTACTGACTCCCGTTGAGTAGAGTCGTGTGTCTTTGGCGTGATTTGAAGTCGACTTCTGATGTGGGATTTAGTTCATTTTTAAAAGAATATTTGCTGAGGAACCGAAATGATAAGACAAAGTAAAGGCCCTAAATACAGGCTGCCAGTTAAATGCAGCAATGACACGGCTAAAGTGTGTCATTGCCGGACCAAAGAGCGGGAATTGTCTGCTGTTGCATCTTCACTCGTGAGACAGGTAATAGCGGAGCTCCGTGGTGCTGAAATAGACAGCGCCCCTGGCCATTTGGCAAAGCCTATTTCCCGTTGAAGGGATACTTGACATGCTATAGGCACAGTTCAGTACACCCCTCATCCAACAGACCCCCTCCTGTAATTGGTCCCACAATCATCCACTTGATTCCCGACCATCAACCGATTCTCGGGGTGCATTGGTGTAAAATGTGGTCGTCGAGATAAAGTTCTATAGGCTACATGGGGTAATGGCATCCAGAGCTTACAGATAAAGAGTGCAGTAGTAGAGAGAAAAGTAGCATTCCGTTGTTCATAAAGTAGGTCAATGTAACTTACCCTCTTTTGATACTTGAGAAACATACATTCACATGATGTCCAAATCTGCAAGAGACAAACCAGCAGAACATCAGCAGGTGAACAAAAGGGTTAAGTGAATATGATTTAAGAGCAGTCAAATGAAGTAATAGTGACATATATTGTAAGAAATGAAATCTACCATGTCAACATTGCATTGTGGCTTTAGAAGAGCATGTATTTGTAGATGAATGACAGATTAGGTTTGGTGACAACGTAACTGTATAATTTGAGGTACTCTACATGAGCATGTGTTTGCCTATTTGATGATCTGTTGTAGTTAATGTTTGATTTGGACCACGTACTTGTTGTGACAATTGCATCAGGTTTGAGGGAGAAATGCTCTGTGTGGCCATTGTGAGTGGCACTTCTGATCCAGCAGGTGGTGTTAAGATCCCTTTCTATGTGGCTTGAATGATGAGCCAGTGTTGGAAAAATGACTTGTGGTCCAGCGGGTGGCGGTGAAATGACTTGACCTATTCCTTTGACATTGTTCACTTGATTGGAGATGATTCCGGTCTTCTTCATGTCCTCTTCATGAGCACTTGTGCATGTCTTCCTTCCTGTCTTGCCATGTGTGTTTTTGTTAGATATCACTGGGCACATTCCTAACGTGGAGGTCGTTTGCATAGCTCATGTTAGTCTACGGACGGTCTGAGATTGCTCGTCCATATATTGATGTATTCCAATTCCATTTGGGTGTATTGTGTGGAATGTTGGAACATGGTTCGATCTTACTTGTTAGACTTGACTGTGCTGTTGGAGCTAGTAACACAAGCATTTCTGCCAAACAGGTGTATGTATATCTCTCTAGTCACCCCCAAACCCAATTCTTTCTTTGGCCGCATCTCCTTCCAGTTCTCTGCTGCCAATGACTGGAAGGAAGTACAAAAATCTCTGAAACTGGAAACACTTATCTCCCTAGCTTTAAGCACCAACTGTCAGAGCAGCTCACAGATTACTGCACCTGTACATAGGCCACCTATAATTTAGGCCAAACAACTACCTCTTCCTCTACTGTATTGAATGAATGAATTTATTTTGCTCCTTTGCACCCCATCATTTTTATTTCTACTTTGCACATTTGTTCCATTGCAAATGTACCATTCCAGTGTTTGACTTGCTATATTGTATTTACTTTGCCACCATGGCCTTTTTTGCCTTTACCTCCCCTATCTCACCTCATTTGCTCACATCGTATATAGAGTTGTTTATACTGTATTATTGACTGTATGTTTGTTTTACTCCATGTGTAAGTCTGTGTCGTTGTATGTGTCGTACTGCTTTGCTTTATCTTGGCCAGGTCGCAATTGTAAATGACAAGTTGTTGTCAACTTGCCTAACTGGTTAAATAAAGGTGAAAAAAAAATGGGGGTAAAAACATGTGGCTATTTTATTAGGACTTTTCCTCTATGTGTCGCAACTCCATTTCCACTTTATGTCCCCGTTAGGGAGCTGTCATTGATGCTGCAGGCTAATTACTACCATTGTCATTGTGGTCCAAGTTCAACTCCTAGCCTATAGGGTGTGGTAACAGGCCCTCTGTTATTTGTTGTTGTACTCTGCATTTGAAGTATCTGCACTGAGCCTATAGAGGAACTAAGCCCTTGATAATAGGGGAACGCAAGCAGTTGAAGGGAACAAGTGACAGAGTCTAACCTGCTGTTGAACACAAACTCCCAGTCCTATGATGTTGCTCTGTGAAGGAGGTTAGCTTTTCAGCATTCAATTCGTGGCAGACTTCTTCTCCCCCTGGTTGATTTGTGAATGTGACTGGTTAGAGAATGTTTGGCTTGGGTATCCAAGGTGTTTGACATTGTTGAGGACCAGTGTTCCGAGGGGCTGACTGTGACATCATAAAGCGGAATGTAGTTAGCTTGCTGTTTGAGGGATTCCAATTCAGTCCGTTGCGGCCTTCCAGGCAGTGCAGTTGTGCTTCAAGTGTGCTCTCTGTGTGATGACTTGTTGTGCATACACGGAGTAGAGCTACGAACGGACGTGACATTTGGGGTAAGCCTAAGCCTTTTCGTAACCTTAACCTATTTCTTCTAACTTGCTATGCTTTGTGCTTGGATGACACTAGCTGCATCCCAGCTAGTTGAACGCCGGCAGCCACTAAGTAGAGGTAAGAGACAATTATGGCAACAATAAGTTGTAAGATGAAACCTAGTCACATCTGAGATGTGAATCAACTGCACTGATTGATCAATCGCCAGTATGTGCCCTTGGGCCTCATTTGTCCCCTTTGAAATGACCTGTTGAGATCATTCGATGCAACATCTGAGCCTATCTGGCCTATAAAGGATCCACCTCATACCACTATTTCCATAATATAAGGCTATGTTATTGGTTTTTGGAAAAAGTACCATACAATATTTGCACATGCCTATCACCTCTGTACGCATAGGAAAACGATCCCTTTGTGTGTGTGTGTGTCGGGTGGGTGTATGAGGTATGTTTTACAGCGTTTCAGCTTGCAGAGGTATCACCACCCTTCCCATGGCCACCTGGATCCTGTCTAGGGAAGAAAAAGAAGAAAGATGTTATTACATGGCCTTCAAGAGCTACATGACTGCTGAGGTGACATATCTGACCCCTTAGGATTTGTGGCATTCCTTGTGTATTTGTTTCCCGTATGTTCCACTTCGTTTCTCCTTTCTACTTGTGACACTATTTGAGTTTTTTAGGCCTATCTCTATTACGTGACTAACCACTAGAGCGTTGGACTAGTTAACTGAAAGGTTGCAAGTTCGAATCCCCGAGCTGACAAGGTACAAATCTGTCGTTCTGGCCCTGAACAGGCAGTTAAACCCACTGTTCCTAGGCCGTCATTGAAAATAAGAAATTGTTCTGAACTAACTTGCCTAGTAAAATAAAAATATAAACTGCAGTGGGTTGAATCCTACTAGTTCAGTGTTTTCCAGGCAGGGGTAGAGTAGGCATTTTGTTGTAGAGGCACAGCTGATTGAAAGAGTTGAATCAGGTGCAACAACAACAACAACAACAACAACACCAATCAATGTGAAGAGTGGGACACAGATTAATTAGTAGTGGTCACAGTTGGGCCTTGTGTTCAACATAGGTCAGTATTTGAGTGTGTTACCCGCACATGTAAGTAGCTTTCATTTCTTCTTCCTCCATAGTTCCCTAGAACGAACGCCCTCCCCTTTGCAGCAGAGGCCAGGCAAAAGCGCGCGCTTTCTGTGCCACTGGCTTCAATCAGGTCCACCAAACGCAGATAATAAGAGCACCAAGCAGAAAAAAACGTCATTAATTCACTTGAACTCAGCTAGCGAACACACAATGTCTGGAAGAGGTAAAGGCGGCAAGGGACTCGGAAAAGGAGGCGCCAAGCGTCACCGAAAGGTTCTCCGCGATAACATCCAGGGAATCACCAAGCCCGCCATTCGCCGTCTGGCTCGCCGTGGCCGTGAAGCGTATCTCCGGGCTGATCTACGAGGAGACCCGCGGTGTCCTGAAGGTGTTCCTTGAGAACGTGATCCGCGACGCCGTCACCTACACCGAGCACGCCAAGAGAAAGACCGTTACGGCCATGGACGTGGTCTACGCTCTGAAACGCCAGGGACGCACCCTGTACGGTTTCGGCGGTTAAACGCACTCTACTCGGAACGTCAACATCCCGACTTGAACCCAAAGGCTCTTTTAAGAGCCACCCACATCCGCTTCAAAAGGGCCAAATCCATTGTCGTATTAAACCATGAGCCACTCCGAGTGGACGGGGAAGAAGTGTTCACGACAGGAGTCTATGTTCAGTATAGTCGTATAAAACCATGAGCCACTGAGTGGATGGGGAAGAAATGTTCACGACAGGAGTCTATGTTCAGTACAGTCGTATTAAACCATGAGCCACTGAGTGGATGGGGAAGAAGTGTTCACGACAGGAGTCTATGTTCAGTACAGTCGTATTAAACCATGAGCCACTCTGAGTGGACGGGGAAGAAGTGTTCACGACAGGAGGCTATGTTCAGTGCAGGCTTTGCGTACAGTCGTATTACGAGACACCCGAAATAAAGGCACCACGGCTGGGAAATCCCCACCAAGTCCAAAAAGGGGGGCTTTATTTCTGGGCATTGCATGGGTATTTTTTTGAAACACACCATTCCCCACCAGTGACAGAGCATAGGCTATGGAATAAGGGGGACAGGTCTTTGTTAGGGAAGCAAAGCCTCTGAGTGGAAGGCTCTTATGCGCGCTCAGCTCCACTGGGCAAATGGCAGGGGCGCCTATGAGAAAGCAGGGGTGTGTCCACGGCCGGCGAATTAGCTTAGCTTCGTCTTCATAAGAGGGAAAGGGCTCTCCGCCCCCTCATTCGTTTGTGAGAAGCAACGACACATCAGCATCATGCCCGAGCCAGCAAAGTCCGCGCCCAAGAAGGGCTCCAAGAAAGCCGTCACCAAGACCGCAGGGAAAGGCGGCAAGAAGCGCCGAAAGTCTAGGAAGGAGAGCTACGCCATTTACGTGTACAAAGTCCTGAAGCAGGTCCACCCCGATACCGGCATCTCCTCCAAGGCCATGGGAATCATGAACTCGTTCGTGAACGACATCTTCGAGCGTATCGCCGGAGAGTCGTCTCGCCTGGCCCACTACAACAAGCGTTCCACCATCACCTCCAGGGAGATCCAGACCGCGGTGCGCCTGCTGCTCCCCGGAGAGCTGGCCAAGCACGCAGTGTCCGAGGGCACCAAGGCCGTGACCAAGTACACCAGCTCCAAGTAAACAGCGCATTTGGAGTGCTGTAGTAACCCAAAGGCTCTTTTAAGAGCCACCCACCCTGTCAGTGAAAAAAGCTAATCCATTGTGTGTGTGTGTGTGTGTGTGTGTGTGTGTGTGTGGACATGTTAGAGTGTTGTGTCCAATTGGGGGGGGGGGGGGGGGGGGGATAAATAATGCTGTCATGAACAGGGTAGGAATGTGTGCATGCCAGTAGAACACAGTGAGTGGGATTCCACTCGTGCTCCAATGACTGGAGCCTGTATCACTTTAGGCCGAAGCAGGGACCCTCTGCCCACATGAACAACAGTCTCCGAGCAAGTGACGTCACCGATTGAAACTAGCCCTTGCACCTGTACAAGAGAGAGGAGGAGGAGGAGGAGGAGAAGAGCCTCCAAATCGCTCTCTCTAGGCCTATATCAGGGCGAACAAGCGCATGGGGCGCCAGCCTCCATAGCGCCGGCCGCACAGCCAGACACCAAGACCCACAGACACAAAGACCGGCACGAGTCACGCTGCGGAGTCCAGAGACAAGGTGAGCTCAACTACTTTGGCCCTCACCTCATCTGGATGACACGCGTTTGAAAGAGACACAGACAGAGACACAGAGAGAGACAGAGAGAGAGGGACTACCTAGCAGAAGAAAAAACACACAATGTGCACAAAGAGCAGGCTCCAAATCCAACTAAAGGACTAATAAAACATCACACACACACACACACAGTGCAAGTAAGCATGTTGTTGGACAGTGTATTATTTCCTGTGCCTCCTGGACACATGACGAATACAACGTGAAAGTAGTCTCAGCCAGGCCTCACAAGTGCATGTGTTTTAAGGTCCCCAAAAGAGCTCTCCTTTAAAACACCAAGGAGCACATCAGGGGACGCCAAACCATTTGACTCCCTTGCCAGACATCTCGGCTCACTCCACAATCAATGGTGCTCGCAATCGGATGCACTTTTAGGCCATTTAGGAGACAAATAGCACAGGAAAAGCAGTGCGCACCGCTCCACCCGACAGTCGAACGGTGAGGTTTTGAGCGAGTCGCAGCAAAATGCACGGGGCTTCTGCAGCCCACATGACTTTATTCTGAACGGACACAAGTCTGCTCGCTGGGCCGTTCGCTTTTGGGCCAAAAACACGGCTCCGTCGGTGACTTTTGGCCCGATATTGGCGACCAGAAAACACAAGTGAAAGAGCATTTGGCCAGCCCGGAGAAGCCGAGCTGGGTGGCTTGAGTCTACATGGTTCTCATGTCGCGTTTAAGGCCAGCCCCCTGCACGGTGTGGAGCTTCAATAGCGCAGAGCAGCGTCTACAGCAAAGTACTCCTCCTCACAGACTACCGTAGTGTTGTAAGTGTGTGTGTTTACCGGACCCAACGACAGACATGGCAGAAGTCGCACCAGCACCCGCCGCCGCCGCGCCGGCCAAGGCACCCAAGAAGAAGGCAGCAGCCAAGCCCAAGAAAGCGGGACCCAGCGTAGGCGAGCTCATCGTCAAGGCGGTGTCCGCCTCCAAGGAGAGGAGCGGCGTGTCCCTGGCCGCGCTCAAGAAGTCTCTGGCGGCAGGCGGCTACGACGTGGAGAAGAACAACTCCCGTGTCAAGATCGCCGTCAAGAGCCTCGTCACCAAGGGCACCCTGGTCCAGACCAAGGGCACCGGTGCTTCCGGCTCCTTCAAGCTCAACAAGAAGGCCGTCGAGGCAAAGAAGCCCGCCAAGAAAGCCGCAGCCCCCAAAGCTAAGAAGGTGGCCGCCAAGAAGCCCGCCGCCGCCAAGAAGCCCAAGAAGGTAGCAGCCAAGAAGGCCGTGGCCGCAAAGAAGTCCCCCAAGAAGGCCAAGAAGCCCGCTACACCCAAAAAGGCCGCCAAGAGCCCAAAGAAGGTGAAGAAGCCCGCCGCAGCGGCCAAGAAAGCGGCCAAGAGCCCCAAGAAGGCTACCAAGGCAGCGAAGCCCAAAGCCGCCAAGCCCAAGGCAGCCAAGGCCAAGAAGGCAGCCCCCAAGAAGAAGTAAACCTATTACAAACAGTGTTCTTTCTACTCGACACATGTTGTTACCACAAAAGGCTCTTTTAAGAGCCACCCACCTCTTTCCATAAAAGCGCATGTCATTCCATGTACGTCCTACCTACCTACCTACCTACCTACCTACCTACCCGTGGTGCAAAAGAAATGAAATGAATAACTTTTACGCACCACATTTTCGAGTGGCTAAATGGCTTTACATTTGTCACTCAAGAGTGCAGCACCCTCACCTGTCAACATTGTTGTGATAGGTGTTAGAATTCACATGTCACATTGATCGTGATAATAAGAAGAATACATACTATAGTGGGTTGGACAGCAGCCATTTGTATTATGAGCCACTCAGTGATTTGAGTTGTCACTTTGGCGCTCCCGCCAACGAGAAAAAGTAACAAAAGTCGGAGGGAAACACAGTAGCCTAGCCCTTGTCACTCTGCTGCCTGCCTGCCTGCCTGGGGGCGGGTGGGTGGGGGCGGGCTTAGGGCTGACTGTCTGTCTGTGTGTCCCTCCCTCACTCCAATTGGATAAGGCCACACCGGTCCGGTGGCCAATCGATGCCTCTTGTGGCGAGGTATAAGTAAGGCTCTCGAGGTGGCCAGCGGTTCATTCAGACTTTCTGTCACATACTGAAGCTACCAATATGAGCGGAAGAGGCAAAACCGGAGGCAAGGCCAGGGCGAAGGCAAAGACACGTTTCATCCCGTGCCGGGCTCCAGTTCCCCGTGGGCCGTGTGCACAGGCTGCTGCGCAAAGGCAACTACGCCGAGCGTGTGGGCGCTGGCGCACCAGTCTACCTGGCCGCAGTGCTCGAGTACCTGACTGCTGAGATCCTGGAGTTGGCCGGAAACGCTGCCCGTGACAACAAGAAGACTCGTATCATCCCCCGTCACCTGCAGCTGGCAGTCCGTAACGACGAGGAGCTGAACAAACTGCTTGGCGGCGTGACCATCGCTCAGGGTGGTGTTCTGCCCAACATCCAGGCAGTGCTGCTCCCCAAGAAGACTGAGAAGGCCGTCAAAGCCAAGTAAAATCGCTGGTTCGGCTGCAACTTGACTACTCAACCCCCAAAGGCTCTTTTAAGAGCCAACCACCTAGCTCAGCAAAAGCGCAAAGTGTCCTGGCCAACTATTTGGCGTGTTTGTTAGATACACACACATATACACACCGCACAGTATCAAGTGCCCACATGAGGCCTGAATGAAGAATAACAACTACTAGGCTAAAATGAAAGAGCGTTATTGCGCGTAAAGTGTTAACGTTGCTCGCGGCCCTAACAAAAGACCCAAGCGCGCCTCGGCGAGGGAGGGAGGGGGTTGCATTTTGGGGTGGCACGGAGAGGCCGAGCGTCCCGTCCAATGGGTGGCGGAGGAGGCCTCCGCAACGGGCCAATCAGGGCGGTGCGGAGATGGTGACCAATCAGCAGACGCCGCTGCCGGCTTTATAAACTTCACATAGGCATTTGGAGGCTATACTCCGACTGTGAAAGAAGGAAGCTAGCTAGCGCCATGGCCAGAACCAAGCAAACCGCTCGCAAATCCACCGGTGGCAAAGCACCCAGGAAGCAGCTCGCCACCAAGGCTGCGCGCAAGAGCGCCCCGGCCACCGGCGGCGTGAAGAAGCCTCACCGTTACAGGCCCGGCACCGTGGCTCTTAGAGAGATCCGTCGTTACCAGAAGTCCACTGAGCTGCTGATCCGCAAGCTGCCTTTCCAGCGCCTGGTGCGAGAAATTGCCCAGGACTTTAAGACCGACCTGCGCTTCCAGAGTTCCGCAGTGATGGCCCTGCAGGAGGCAAGCGAGGCTTACCTGGTCGGCCTGTTCGAGGACACCAACCTGTGCGCCATCCACGCCAAGAGGGTGACCATCATGCCCAAGGACATCCAGCTGGCCCGTCGTATTCGCGGAGAGCGTGCATAAACGATGACCTGATCTCCAAAATCCCCCAAAGGCTCTTTTAAGAGCCACCTCCATATTTCAGTCAAAAAGGCACAATTGTTCCATTTGTACACGCCCCTTTTCCCACCGTGTTCCCTGCTCTCGAGTCCCTACAGACCGTGGTTCGATTCCAGGCTGTATCAGGCTGATTGTAATTAAGAGTTGGTTCTTAACTGACTTGTGTCGTTTCAATAACGCTCTCTATATGTGATTAGATGTATGCCTAGAGTAGAAGAGGGGGAAAATACACTATCAGTAATAAGTGATAGTAATGATATAGGGCAAACAACTGACTTTGAAAGTCCCATGTTGCAGTGCCGCTGATGAGAGGGGAAAAGTTTACCGTGGAGCACGGAGTCCATCTAGTGGTTAAACGCGGGTACTGTCAGCGTGTGAGCACGTCATAGTGGCTCCCTATTGGTATTTGATCTTCAGGCCAGCGTTTCCCAAACTCGGTCCTCGGGTCCCCAAGTGGGGCACGTTGTGTTTTTTCAAATCCAATTGCTCTTGGAATGTAACATGCTAGAGTCTGTCTATTCCTTTGTGAAAATGGCCATTCAATCATTTCTGGCCCATGTGACATTCCTGGATGGCAAAGAAATCCATGTTTTGATCCGATCATTACAACGTTAGCTGTGTGCACCCCGTAATTGATGCGACTGACTAAGCTATTGAAAGTAAAATGATATATCTCTGTCCAGCGCAAGTGAAAGGTGGTCGAAAAAAAGTGGTACCAACGTTTTGGTTGAAAGTATAGGAAATGTTGTAGGCCACCAAATTAGACGTGATATTATTAAGTCGCCCTTCTGTGCTTGTTTGTGTGATTGCATAGGTAAGTTGTTTCGATATAGTGGAATAAATGGAGAAATGGAAGGAATGTAATTTAGTGGGATGAATTCAGTGTGCGATTGAATATTCCAATGCCATACCATAGAAAAGGTATCAGGACAGCAGGAATCAATAGATGTAATCATCAAGGGCTTGCAAAAGAGCTGTTACGAAACAGGACACAAGCAGCCGGGATGATTGCCCTATTAGTAGTTGACCAATTACAAAATAGCAATCACCAATGCAGGCAGGTACGTGTTGATTGCTGCATTGGCTTCGTAAATAGGCTTCATAAGGAACTAAATGGCTCAGCACATGACACCTTCACAGTGCAGAATATTTGATAGTACTGACTCCCGTTGAGTAGAGTCGTGTGTCTTTGGCGTGATTTGAAGTCGACTTCTGATGTGGGATTTAGTTCATTTTTAAAAGAATATTTGCTGAGGAACCGAAATGATAAGACAAAGTAAAGGCCCTAAATACAGGCTGCCAGTTAAATGCAGCAATGACACGGCTAAAGTGTGTCATTGCCGGACCAAAGAGCGGGAATTGTCTGCTGTTGCATCTTCACTCGTGAGACAGGTAATAGCGGAGCTCCGTGGTGCTGAAATAGACAGCGCCCCTGGCCATTTGGCAAAGCCTATTTCCCGTTGAAGGGATACTTGACATGCTATAGGCACAGTTCAGTACACCCCTCATCCAACAGACCCCCTCCTGTAATTGGTCCCACAATCATCCACTTGATTCCCGACCATCAACCGATTCTCGGGGTGCATTGGTGTAAAATGTGGTCGTCGAGATAAAGTTCTATAGGCTACATGGGGTAATGGCATCCAGAGCTTACAGATAAAGAGTGCAGTAGGCTAGAGAGAAAAGTAGCATTCCGTTGTTCATAAAGTAGGTCAATGTAACTTACCCTCTTTTGATACTTGAGAAACATACATTCACATGATGTCCAAATCTGCAAGAGACAAACCAGCAGAACATCAGCAGGTGAACAAAAGGGTTAAGTGAATATGATTTAAGAGCAGTCAAATGAAGTAATAGTGACATATATTGTAAGAAATGAAATCTACCATGTCAACATTGCATTGTGGCTTTAGAAGAGCATGTATTTGTAGATGAATGACAGATTAGGTTTGGTGACAACGTAACTGTATAATTTGAGGTACTCTACATGAGCATGTGTTTGCCTATTTGATGATCTGTTGTAGTTAATGTTTGATTTGGACCACGTACTTGTTGTGACAATTGCATCAGGTTTGAGGGAGAAATGCTCTGTGTGGCCATTGTGAGTGGCACTTCTGATCCAGCAGGTGGTGTTAAGATCCCTTTCTATGTGGCTTGAATGATGAGCCAGTGTTGGAAAAATGACTTGTGGTCCAGCGGGGGCGGCGGTGAAATGACTGACCTATTCCTTTGACATTGTTCACTTGATTGGAGATGATTCCGGTCTTCTTCATGTCCTCTTCATGAGCACTTGTGCATGTCTTCCTTCCTGTCTTGCCATGTGTGTTTTTGTTAGATATCACTGGGCACATTCCTAACGTGGAGGTCGTTTGCATAGCTCATGTTAGTCTACGGACGGTCTGAGATTGCTCGTCCATATATTGATGTATTCCAATTCCATTTGGGTGTATTGTGTGGAATGTTGGAACATGGTTCGATCTTACTTGTTAGACTTGACTGTGCTGTTGGAGCTAGTAACACAAGCATTTCTGCCAAACAGGTGTATGTATATCTCTCTAGTCACCCCCAAACCCAATTCTTTCTTTGGCCGCATCTCCTTCCAGTTCTCTGCTGCCAATGACTGGAAGGAAGTACAAAAATCTCTGAAACTGGAAACACTTATCTCCCTAGCTTTAAGCACCAACTGTCAGAGCAGCTCACAGATTACTGCACCTGTACATAGGCCACCTATAATTTAGGCCAAACAACTACCTCTTCCTCTACTGTATTGAATGAATGAATTTATTTTGCTCCTTTGCACCCCATCATTTTTATTTCTACTTTGCACATTTGTTCCATTGCAAATGTACCATTCCAGTGTTTGACTTGCTATATTGTATTTACTTTGCCACCATGGCCTTTTTTGCCTTTACCTCCCCTATCTCACCTCATTTGCTCACATCGTATATAGAGTTGTTTATACTGTATTATTGACTGTATGTTTGTTTTACTCCATGTGTAAGTCTGTGTCGTTGTATGTGTCGTACTGCTTTGCTTTATCTTGGCCAGGTCGCAATTGTAAATGACAAGTTGTTGTCAACTTGCCTAACTGGTTAAATAAAGGTGAAAAAAAAATGCTTGATGCTGCAGGCTAATTACTACCATTGTCATTGTGGTCCAAGTTCAACTCCTAGCCTATAGGGTGTGGTAACAGGCCCTCTGTTATTTGTTGTTGTACTCTGCATTTGAAGTATCTGCACTGAGCCTATAGAGGAACTAAGCCCTTGATAATAGGGGAACGCAAGCAGTTGAAGGGAACAAGTGACAGAGTCTAACCTGCTGTTGAACACAAACTCCCAGTCCTATGATGTTGCTCTGTGAAGGAGGTTAGCTTTTCAGCATTCAATTCGTGGCAGACTTCTTCTCCCCTGGTTGATTTGTGAATGTGACTGGTTAGAGAATGTTTGGCTTGGGTATCCAAGGTGTTTGACATTGTTGAGGACCAGTGTTCCGAGGGGCTGACTGTGACATCATAAAGCGGAATGTAGTTAGCTTGCTGTTTGAGGGATTCCAATTCAGTCCGTTGCGGCCTTCCAGGCAGTGCAGTTCAAGTGTGTTGCTTCAAGTGTGCTCTCTGTGTGATGACTTGTTGTGCATACACGGAGTAGAGCTACGAACGGACGTGACATTTGGGGTAAGCCTAAGCCTTTTCGTAACCTTAACCTATTTCTTCTAACTTGCTATGCTTTGTGCTTGGATGACACTAGCTGCATCCCAGCTAGTTGAACGCAGCCACTAAGTAGAGGTAAGAGACAATTATGGCAACAATAAGTTGTAAGATGAAACCTAGTCACATCTGAGATGTGAATCAACTGCACTGATTGATCAATCGCCAGTATGTGCCCTTGGGCCTCATTTGTCCCCTTTGAAATGACCTGTTGAGATCATTCGATGCAACATCTGAGCCTATCTGGCCTATAAAGGATCCACCTCATACCACTATTTCCATAATATAAGGCTATGTTATTGGTTTTTGGAAAAAGTACCATACAATATTTGCACATGCCTATCACCTCTGTACGCATAGGAAAACGATCCCTTTGTGTGTGTGTGTGTCGGGTGGGTGTATGAGGTATGTTTTACAGCGTTTCAGCTTGCAGAGGTATCACCACCCTTCCCATGGCCACCTGGATCCTGTCTAGGGAAGAAAAAGAAGAAAGATGTTATTACATGGCCTTCAAGAGCTACATGACTGCTGAGGTGACATATCTGACCCCTTAGGATTTGTGGCATTCCTTGTGTATTTGTTTCCCGTATGTTCCACTTCGTTTCTCCTTTCTACTTGTGACACTATTTGAGTTTTTTAGGCCTATCTCTATTACGTGACTAACCACTAGAGCGTTGGACTAGTTAACTGAAAGGTTGCAAGTTCGAATCCCCGAGCTGACAAGGTACAAATCTGTCGTTCTGGCCCTGAACAGGCAGTTAAACCCACTGTTCCTAGGCCGTCATTGAAAATAAGAAATTGTTCTGAACTAACTTGCCTAGTAAAATAAAAATATAAACTGCAGTGGGTTGAAAAGGCATTTTGTTGTATTGAATCAGGTAAACTGCAGAACTAATTGAATATAAACTGCAGTGGGTTGAATCCTACTAGTTCAGTGTTTTCCAGGCAGGGGTAGAGTAGGCATTTTGTTGTAGAGGCACAGCTGATTGAAAGAGTTGAATCAGGTGCAACAACAACAACAA
This sequence comes from Oncorhynchus gorbuscha, assembly GCF_021184085.1. Classification (NCBI taxonomy): domain Eukaryota; kingdom Metazoa; phylum Chordata; class Actinopteri; order Salmoniformes; family Salmonidae; genus Oncorhynchus; species Oncorhynchus gorbuscha. The sequence continues at coordinate 22,168,184 of NC_060190.1, read as the reverse complement.
CAACAACAACACCAATCAATGTGAAGAGTGGGACACAGATTAATTAGTAGTGGTCACAGTTGGGCCTTGTGTTCAACATAGGTCAGTATTTGAGTGTGTTACCCGCACATGTAAGTAGCTTTCATTTCTTCTTCCTCCATAGTTCCCTAGAACGAACGCCCTCCCCTTTGCAGCAGAGGCCAGGCAAAAGCGCGCGCTTTCTGTGCCACTGGCTTCAATCAGGTCCACCAAACGCAGATAATAAGAGCACCAAGCAGAAAAAAATACGTCATTAATTCACTTGAACTCAGCTAGCGAACACACAATGTCTGGAAGAGGTAAAGGCGGCAAAAGGGACTCACCGAAAAGGGAATCACCAAGCCCGCCATTCGCCGTCTGGCTCGCCGGTGAAGCGTATCTCCGGGCTGATCTACGTCACCAAAAGGTTCTCCGCGATAACATCCAGGGAATCACCAAGCCCGCCATTCGCCGTCTGGCTCGCCGTGGCGGCGTGAAGCGTATCTCCGGGCTGATCTACGAGGAGACCCGCGGTGTCCTGAAGGTGTTCCTTGAGAACGTGATCCGCGACGCCGTCACCTACACCGAGCACGCCAAGAAGAGAAAGACCGTTACGGCCATGGACGTGGTCTACGCTCTGAAACGCCAGGGACGCACCCTGTACGGTTTCGGCGGTTAAACACACTCTACTCGGAACGTCAACATCCCGACTTGAACCCAAAGGCTCTTTTAAGAGCCACCCACATCCGCTTCAAAAGGGCCAAATCCATTACAGTCGTATTAAACCATGAGCCACTCCGAGTGGACGGGGAAGAAGTGTTCACGACAGGAGTCTATGTTCAGTATAGTCGTATAAAACCATGAGCCACTGAGTGGATGGGGAAGAAATGTTCACGACAGGAGTCTATGTTCAGTACAGTCGTATTAAACCATGAGCCACACTGAAGAAGTGTTCACGTGGAAAGAAGTGTTCACGACAGGAGTCTATGTTCAGTACAGTCGTATTAAACCATGAGCCACTCTGAGTGGACGGGGAAGAAGTGTTCACGACAGGAGGCTATGTTCAGTGCAGGCTTTGCGTACAGTCGTATTACGAGACACCCGAAATAAAGGCACCACGGCTGGGAAATCCCCACCAAGTCCAAAAAGGGGGGCTTTATTTCTGGGCATTGCATGGGTATTTTTTTGAAACACACCATTCCCCACCAGTGACAGAGCATAGGCTATGGAATAAGGGGGACAGGTCTTTGTTAGGGAAGCAAAGCCTCTGAGTGGAAGGCTCTTATGCGCGCTCAGCTCCACTGGGCAAATGGCAGGGGCGCCTATGAGAAAGCAGGGGTGTGTCCACGGCCGGCGAATTAGCTTAGCTTCGTCTTCATAAGAGGGAAAGGGCTCTCCGCCCCCTCATTCGTTTGTGAGAAGCAACGACACATCAGCATCATGCCCGAGCCAGCAAAGTCCGCGCCCAAGAAGGGCTCCAGAAAGCCGTCACCAAGACCGCAGGGAAAGGCGGCAAGAAGCGCCGAAAGTCTAGGAAGGAGAGCTACGCCATTTACGTGTACAAAGTCCTGAAGCAGGTCCACCCCGAAAGTCTACGCCATTTACGTGTACAAAGTCCTGAAGCAGGTCCACCCCGATACCGGCATCTCCTCCAAGGCCATGGGAATCATGAACTCGTTCGTGAACGACATCTTCGAGCGTATCGCCGGAGAGTCGTCTCGCCTGGCCCACTACAACAAGCGTTCCACCATCACCTCCAGGGAGATCCAGACCGCGGTGCGCCTGCTGCTCCCCGGAGAGCTGGCCAAGCACGCAGTGTCCGAGGGCACCAAGGCCGTGACCAAGTACACCAGCTCCAAGTAAACAGCGCATTTGGAGTGCTGTAGTAACCCAAAGGCTCTTTTAAGCAAGTTAATCCATTGCGCCTCGGCGAGGGAGGGAGGGGGTTGCATTTTGGGGTGGCACGGAGAGGCCGAGCGTCCCGTCCAATGGGTGGCGGAGGAGGCCTCCGCAACGGGCCAATCAGGGCGGTGCGGAGATGGTGACCAATCAGCAGACGCCGCTGCCGGCTTTATAAACTTCACATAGGCATTTGGAGGCTATACTCCGACTGTGAAAGAAGGAAGCTAGCTAGCGCCATGGCCAGAACCAAGCAAACCGCTCGCAAATCCACCGGTGGCAAAGCACCCAGGAAGCAGCTCGCCACCAAGGCTGCGCGCAAGAGCGCCCAGCCTCCACCGGCGGCGTGAAGAAGCCTCACCGTTACAGGCCCGGCACCGTGGCTCTTAGAGAGATCCGTCGTTACCAGAAGTCCACTGAGCTGCTGATCCGCAAGCTGCCTTTCCAGCGCCTGGTGCGAGAAATTGCCCAGGACTTTAAGACCGACCTGCGCTTCCAGAGTTCCGCAGTGATGGCCCTGCAGGAGGCAAGCGAGGCTTACCTGGTCGGCCTGTTCGAGGACACCAACCTGTGCGCCATCCACGCCAAGAGGGTGACCATCATGCCCAAGGACATCCAGCTGGCCCGTCGTATTCGCGGAGAGCGTGCATAAACGATGACCTGATCTCCAAAATCCCCCAAAGGCTCTTTTAAGAGCCACCTCCATATTTCAGTCAAAAAGGCACAATTGTTCCATTTGTACACGCCCCTTTCCCACCGTGTTCCCTGCTCTCGAGTCCCTACAGACCGTGGTTCGATTCCAGGCTGTATCAGGCTGATTGTAATTAAGAGTTGGTTCTTAACTGACTTGTGTCGTTTCAATAACGCTCTCTATATGTGATTAGATGTATGCCTAGAGTAGAAGAGGGGGAAAATACACTATCAGTAATAAGTGATAGTAATGATATAGGGCAAACAACTGACTTTGAAAGTCCCATGTTGCAGTGCCGCTGATGAGAGGGGAAAAGTTTACCGTGGAGCACGGAGTCCATCTAGTGGTTAAACGCGGGTACTGTCAGCGTGTGAGCACGTCATAGTGGCTCCCTATTGGTATTTGATCTTCAGGCCAGCGTTTCCCAAACTCGGTCCTCGGGTCCCCAAGTGGGGCACGTTGTGTTTTTTCGAATCCAATTGCTCTTGGAATGTAACATGCTAGAGTCTGTCTATTCCTTTGTGAAAATGGCCATTCAATCATTTCTGGCCCATGTGACATTCCTGGATGGCAAAGAAATCCATGTTTTGATCCGATCATTACAACGTTAGCTGTGTGCACCCCGTAATTGATGCGACTGACTAAGCTATTGAAAGTAAAATGATATATCTCTGTCCAGCGCAAGTGAAAGGTGGTCGAAAAAAAGTGGTACCAACGTTTTGGTTGAAAGTATAGGAAATGTTGTAGGCCACCAAATTAGACGTGATATTATTAAGTCGCCCTTCTGTGCTTGTTTGTGTGATTGCATAGGTAAGTTGTTTCGATATAGTGGAATAAATGGAGAAATGGAAGGAATGTAATTTAGTGGGATGAATTCAGTGTGCGATTGAATATTCCAATGCCATACCATAGAAAAGGTATCAGGACAGCAGGAATCAATAGATGTAATCATCAAGGGCTTGCAAAAGAGCTGTTACGAAACAGGACACAAGCAGCCGGGATGATTGCCCTATTAGTAGTTGACCAATTACAAAATAGCAATCACCAATGCAGGCAGGTACGTGTTGATTGCTGCATTGGCTTCGTAAATAGGCTTCATAAGGAACTAAATGGCTCAGCACATGACACCTTCACAGTGCAGAATATTTGATAGTACTGACTCCCGTTGAGTAGAGTCGTGTGTCTTTGGCGTGATTTGAAGTCGACTTCTGATGTGGGATTTAGTTCATTTTTAAAAGAATATTTGCTGAGGAACCGAAATGATAAGACAAAGTAAAGGCCCTAAATACAGGCTGCCAGTTAAATGCAGCAATGACACGGCTAAAGTGTGTCATTGCCGGACCAAAGAGCGGGAATTGTCTGCTGTTGCATCTTCACTCGTGAGACAGGTAATAGCGGAGCTCCGTGGTGCTGAAATAGACAGCGCCCCTGGCCATTTGGCAAAGCCTATTTCCCGTTGAAGGGATACTTGACATGCTATAGGCACAGTTCAGTACACCCCTCATCCAACAGACCCCCTCCTGTAATTGGTCCCACAATCATCCACTTGATTCCCGACCATCAACCGATTCTCGGGGTGCATTGGTGTAAAATGTGGTCGTCGAGATAAAGTTCTATAGGCTACATGGGGTAATGGCATCCAGAGCTTACAGATAAAGAGTGCAGTAGGCTAGAGAGAAAAGTAGCATTCCGTTGTTCATAAAGTAGGTCAATGTAACTTACCCTCTTTTGATACTTGAGAAACATACATTCACATGATGTCCAAATCTGCAAGAGACAAACCAGCAGAACATCAGCAGGTGAACAAAAGGGTTAAGTGAATATGATTTAAGAGCAGTCAAATGAAGTAATAGTGACATATATTGTAAGAAATGAAATCTACCATGTCAACATTGCATTGTGGCTTTAGAAGAGCATGTATTTGTAGATGAATGACAGATTAGGTTTGGTGACAACGTAACTGTATAATTTGAGGTACTCTACATGAGCATGTGTTTGCCTATTTGATGATCTGTTGTAGTTAATGTTTGATTTGGACCACGTACTTGTTGTGACAATTGCATCAGGTTTGAGGGAGAAATGCTCTGTGTGGCCATTGTGAGTGGCACTTCTGATCCAGCAGGTGGTGTTAAGATCCCTTTCTATGTGGCTTGAATGATGAGCCAGTGTTGGAAAAATGACTTGTGGTCCAGCGGGTGGCGGTGAAATGACTTGACCTATTCCTTTGACATTGTTCACTTGATTGGAGATGATTCCGGTCTTCTTCATGTCCTCTTCATGAGCACTTGTGCATGTCTTCCTTCCTGTCTTGCCATGTGTGTTTTTGTTAGATATCACTGGGCACATTCCTAACGTGGAGGTCGTTTGCATAGCTCATGTTAGTCTACGGACGGTCTGAGATTGCTCGTCCATATATTGATGTATTCCAATTCCATTTGGGTGTATTGTGTGGAATGTTGGAACATGGTTCGATCTTACTTGTTAGACTTGACTGTGCTGTTGGAGCTAGTAACACAAGCATTTCTGCCAAACAGGTGTATGTATATCTCTCTAGTCACCCCCAAACCCAATTCTTTCTTTGGCCGCATCTCCTTCCAGTTCTCTGCTGCCAATGACTGGAAGGAAGTACAAAAATCTCTGAAACTGGAAACACTTATCTCCCTAGCTTTAAGCACCAACTGTCAGAGCAGCTCACAGATTACTGCACCTGTACATAGGCCACCTATAATTTAGGCCAAACAACTACCTCTTCCTCTACTGTATTGAATGAATGAATTTATTTTGCTCCTTTGCACCCCATCATTTTTATTTCTACTTTGCACATTTGTTCCATTGCAAATGTACCATTCCAGTGTTTGACTTGCTATATTGTATTTACTTTGCCACCATGGCCTTTTTTGCCTTTACCTCCCTATCTCACCTCATTTGCTCACATCGTATATAGAGTTGTTTATACTGTATTATTGACTGTATGTTTGTTTTACTCCATGTGTAAGTCTGTGTCGTTGTATGTGTCGTACTGCTTTGCTTTATCTTGGCCAGGTCGCAATTGTAAATGACAAGTTGTTGTCAACTTGCCTAACTGGTTAAATAAAGGTGAAAAAAAAATGGGGGTAAAAACATGTGGCTATTTTATTAGGACTTTTCCTCTATGTGTCGCAACTCCATTTCCACTTTATGTCCCCGTTAGGGAGCTGTCATTGATGCTGCAGGCTAATTACTACCATTGTCATTGTGGTCCAAGTTCAACTCCTAGCCTATAGGGTGTGGTAACAGGCCCTCTGTTATTTGTTGTTGTACTCTGCATTTGAAGTATCTGCACTGAGCCTATAGAGGAACTAAGCCCTTGATAATAGGGGAACGCAAGCAGTTGAAGGGAACAAGTGACAGAGTCTAACCTGCTGTTGAACACAAACTCCCAGTCCTATGATGTTGCTCTGTGAAGGAGGTTAGCTTTTCAGCATTCAATTCGTGGCAGACTTCTTCTCCCCTGGTTGATTTGTGAATGTGACTGGTTAGAGAATGTTTGGCTTGGGTATCCAAGGTGTTTGACATTGTTGAGGACCAGTGTTCCGAGGGGCTGACTGTGACATCATAAAGCGGAATGTAGTTAGCTTGCTGTTTGAGGGATTCCAATTCAGTCCGTTGCGGCCTTCCAGGCAGTGCAGTTGTGCTTCAAGTGTGCTTGCTCTCTGTGTGATGACTTGTTGTGCATACACGGAGTAGAGCTACGAACGGACGTGACATTTGGGGTAAGCCTAAGCCTTTTCGTAACCTTAACCTATTTCTTCTAACTTGCTATGCTTTGTGCTTGGATGACACTAGCTGCATCCCAGCTAGTTGAACGCCGGCAGCCACTAAGTAGAGGTAAGAGACAATTATGGCAACAATAAGTTGTAAGATGAAACCTAGTCACATCTGAGATGTGAATCAACTGCACTGATTGATCAATCGCCAGTATGTGCCCTTGGGCCTCATTTGTCCCCTTTGAAATGACCTGTTGAGATCATTCGATGCAACATCTGAGCCTATCTGGCCTATAAAGGATCCACCTCATACCACTATTTCCATAATATAAGGCTATGTTATTGGTTTTTGAAAAAAGTACCATACAATATTTGCACATGCCTATCACCTCTGTACGCATAGGAAAACGATCCCTTTGTGTGTGTGTGTGTCGGGTGGGTGTATGAGGTATGTTTTACAGCGTTTCAGCTTGCAGAGGTATCACCACCCTTCCCATGGCCACCTGGATCCTGTCTAGGGAAGAAAAAGAAGAAAGATGTTATTACATGGCCTTCAAGAGCTACATGACTGCTGAGGTGACATATCTGACCCCTTAGGATTTGTGGCATTCCTTGTGTATTTGTTTCCCGTATGTCCCACTTCGTTTCTCCTTTCTACTTGTGACACTATTTGAGTTTTTTAGGCCTATCTCTATTACGTGACTAACCACTAGAGCGTTGGACTAGTTAACTGAAAGGTTGCAAGTTCGAATCCCCGAGCTGACAAGGTACAAATCTGTCGTTCTGGCCCTGAACAGGCAGTTAACCCACTGTTCCTAGGCCGTCATTGAAAATAAGAAATTGTTCTGAACTAACTTGCCTAGTAAAATAAAAATATAAACTGCAGTGGGTTGAATCCTACTAGTTCAGTGTTTTCCAGGCAGGGGTAGAGTAGGCATTTTGTTGTAGAGGCACAGCTGATTGAAAGAGTTGAATCAGGTGCAACAACAACAACAACAACAACAACACCAATCAATGTGAAGAGTGGGACACAGATTAATTAGTAGTGGTCACAGTTGGGCCTTGTGTTCAACATAGCTCAGTATTTGAGTGTGTTACCCGCACATGTAAGTAGCTTTCATTTCTTCTTCCTCCATAGTTCCCTAGAACGAACGCCCTCCCCTTTGCAGCAGAGGCCAGGCAAAAGCGCGCGCTTTCTGTGCCACTGGCTTCAATCAGGTCCACCAAACGCAGATAATAAGAGCACCAAGCAGAAAAAAATACGTCATTAATTCACTTGAACTCAGCTAGCGAACACACAATGTCTGGAAGAGGTAAAGGCGGCAAGGGACTCGGAAAAGGAGGCGCCAAGCGTCACCGAAAGGTTCTCCGCGATAACATCCAGGGAATCACCAAGCCCGCCATTCGCCGTCTGGCTCGCCGTGGCGGCGTGAAGCGTATCTCCGGGCTGATCTACGAGGAGACCCGCGGTGTCCTGAAGGTGTTCCTTGAGAACGTGATCCGCGACGCCGTCACCTACACCGAGCACGCCAAGAGAAAGACCGTTACGGCCATGGACGTGGTCTACGCTCTGAAACGCCAGGGACGCAGTATAAAACCATGAGCCACTGAGTGGATGGGGAAGAAATGTTCACGACAGGAGTCTATGTTCAGTACAGTCGTATTAAACCATGAGCCACTGAGTGGATGGGGAAGAAGTGTTCACGACAGGAGTCTATGTTCAGTACAGTCGTATTAAACCATGAGCCACTCTGAGTGGACGGGGAAGAAGTGTTCACGACAGGAGGCTATGTTCAGTGCAGGCTTTGCGTACAGTCGTATTACGAGACACCCGAAATAAAGGCACCACGGCTGGGAAATCCCCACCAAGTCCAAAAAGGGGGGCTTTATTTCTGGGCATTGCATGGGTATTTTTTTGAAACACACCATTCCCCACCAGTGACAGAGCATAGGCTATGGAATAAGGGGGACAGGTCTTTGTTAGGGAAGCAAAGCCTCTGAGTGGAAGGCTCTTATGCGCGCTCAGCTCCACTGGGCAAATGGCAGGGGCGCCTATGAGAAAGCAGGGGTGTGTCCACGGCCGGCGAATTAGCTCATCAGCATCATGCCCGAGCCAGCAAAGTCCGCGCCCAAGAAGGGCTCCAAGAAAGCCGTCACCAAGACCGCAGGGAAAGGCGGCAAGAAGCGCCGAAAGTCTAGGAAGGAGAGCTACGCCATTTACGTGTACAAAGTCCTGAAGCAGGTCCACCCCGATACCGGCATCTCCTCCAAGGCCATGGGAATCATGAACTCGTTCGTGAACGACATCTTCGAGCGTATCGCCGGAGAGTCGTCTCGCCTGGCCCACTACAACAAGCGTTCCACCATCACCTCCAGGGATCCAGACCGCGGTGCGCCTGCTGCTCCCCGGAGAGCTGGCCAAGCACGCAGTGTCCGAGGGCACCAAGGCCGTGACCAAGTACACCAGCTCCAAGTAAACAGCGCATTTGGAGTGCTGTAGTAACCCAAAGGCTCTTTTAAGAGCCACCCACCCTGTCAGTGAAAAAAGCTAATCCATTGTGTGTGTGTGTGTGTGTGTGTGTGAGGACATGTTAGAGTGTTGTGTCCAATTGGGGGGGGGGATAAATAATGCTGTCATGAACAGGGTAGGAATGTGTGCATGCCAGTAGAACACAGTGAGTGGGATTCCACTCGTGCTCCAATGACTGGAGCCTGTATCACTTTAGGCCGAAGCAGGGACCCTCTGCCCACATGAACAACAGTCTCCGAGCAAGTGACGTCACCGATTGAAACTAGCCCTTGCACCTGTACAAGAGAGAGGAGGAGGAGGAGGAGAAGAGCCTCCAAATCGCTCTCTCTAGGCCTATATCAGGGCGAACAAGCGCATGGGGCGCCAGCCTCCATAGCGCCGGCCGCACAGCCAGACACCAAGACCCACAGACACAAAGACCGGCACGAGTCACGCTGCGGAGTCCAGAGACAAGGTGAGCTCAACTACTTTGGCCCTCACCTCATCTGGATGACACGCGTTTGAAAGAGACACAGACAGAGACACAGAGAGAGACAGAGAGAGAGGGACTACCTAGCAGAAGAAAAAACACACAATGTGCACAAAGAGCAGGCTCCAAATCCAACTAAAGGACTAATAAAACATCACACACACACACACACACACACACACACACACAGTGCAAGTAAGCATGTTGTTGGACAGTGTATTATTTCCTGTGCCTCCTGGACACATGACGAATACAACGTGAAAGTAGTCTCAGCCAGGCCTCACAAGTGCATGTGTTTTAAGGTCCCCAAAAGAGCTCTCCTTTAAAACACCAAGGAGCACATCAGGGGACGCCAAACCATTTGACTCCCTTGCCAGACATCTCGGCTCACTCCACAATCAATGGTGCTCGCAATCGGATGCACTTTTAGGCCATTTAGGAGACAAATAGCACAGGAAAAGCAGTGCGCACCGCTCCACCCGACAGTCGAACGGTGAGGTTTTGAGCGAGTCGCAGCAAAATGCACGGGGCTTCTGCAGCCCACATGACTTTATTCTGAACGGACACAAGTCTGCTCGCTGGGCCGTTCGCTTTTGGGCCAAAAACACGGCTCCGTCGGTGACTTTTGGCCCGATATTGGCGACCAGAAAACACAAGTGAAAGAGCATTTGGCCAGCCCGGAGAAGCCGAGCTGGGTGGCTTGAGTCTACATGGTTCTCATGTCGCGTTTAAGGCCAGCCCCCTGCACGGTGTGGAGCTTCAATAGCGCAGAGCAGCGTCTACAGCAAAGTACTCCTCCTCACAGACTACCGTAGTGTTGTAAGTGTGTGTGTTTACCGGACCCAACGACAGACATGGCAGAAGTCGCACCAGCACCCGCCGCCGCCGCGCCGGCCAAGGCACCCAAGAAGAAGGCAGCAGCCAAGCCCAAGAAAGCGGGACCCAGCGTAGGCGAGCTCATCGTCAAGGCGGTGTCCGCCTCCAAGGAGAGGAGCGGCGTGTCCCTGGCCGCGCTCAAGAAGTCTCTGGCGGCAGGCGGCTACGACGTGGAGAAGAACAACTCCCGTGTCAAGATCGCCGTCAAGAGCCTCGTCACCAAGGGCACCCTGGTCCAGACCAAGGGCACCGGTGCTTCCGGCTCCTTCAAGCTCAACAAGAAGGCCGTCGAGGCAAAGAAGCCCGCCAAGAAAGCCGCAGCCCCCAAAGCTAAGAAGGTGGCCGCCAAGAAGCCCGCCGCCGCCAAGAAGCCCAAGAAGGTAGCAGCCAAGAAGGCCGTGGCCGCAAAGAAGTCCCCCAAGAAGGCCAAGAAGCCCGCTACACCCAAAAAGGCCGCCAAGAGCCCAAAGAAGGTGAAGAAGCCCGCCGCAGCGGCCAAGAAAGCGGCCAAGAGCCCCAAGAAGGCTACCAAGGCAGCGAAGCCCAAAGCCGCCAAGCCCAAGGCAGCCAAGGCCAAGAAGGCAGCCCCCAAGAAGAAGTAAACCTATTACAAACAGTGTTCTTTCTACTCGACACATGTTGTTACCACAAAAGGCTCTTTTAAGAGCCACCCACCTCTTTCCATAAAAGCGCATGTCATTCCATGTACGTCCTACCTACCTACCTACCTACCTACCTACCTACCCGTGGTGCAAAAGAAATGAAATGAATAACTTTTACGCACCACATTTTCGAGTGGCTAAATGGCTTTACATTTGTCACTCAAGAGAGTGCAGCACCCTCACCTGTCAACATTGTTGTGATAGGTGTTAGAATTCACATGTCACATTGATCGTGATAATAAGAAGAATACATACTATAGTGGGTTGGACAGCAGCCATTTGTATTATGAGCCACTCAGTGATTTGAGTTGTCACTTTGGCGCTCCCGCCAACGAGAAAAAGTAACAAAAGTCGGAGGGAAACACAGTAGCCTAGCCCTTGTCACTCTGCTGCCTGCCTGCCTGCCTGGGGGCGGGTGGGTGGGGGCGGGCTTAGGGCTGACTGTCTGTCTGTGTGTCCCTCCCTCACTCCAATTGGATAAGGCCACACCGGTCCGGTGGCCAATCGATGCCTCTTGTGGCGAGGTATAAGTAAGGCTCTCGAGGTGGCCAGCGGTTCATTCAGACTTTCTGTCACATACTGAAGCTACCAATATGAGCGGAAGAGGCAAAACCGGAGGCAAGGCCAGGGCGAAGGCAAAGACACGTTCATCCCGTGCCGGGCTCCAGTTCCCCGTGGGCCGTGTGCACAGGCTGCTGCGCAAAGGCAACTACGCCGAGCGTGTGGGCGCTGGCGCACCAGTCTACCTGGCCGCAGTGCTCGAGTACCTGACTGCTGAGATCCTGGAGTTGGCCGGAAACGCTGCCCGTGACAACAAGAAGACTCGTATCATCCCCCGTCACCTGCAGCTGGCAGTCCGTAACGACGAGGAGCTGAACAAACTGCTTGGCGGCGTGACCATCGCTCAGGGTGGTGTTCTGCCCAACATCCAGGCAGTGCTGCTCCCCAAGAAGACTGAGAAGGCCGTCAAAGCCAAGTAAAATCGCTGGTTCGGCTGCAACTTGACTACTCAACCCCCAAAGGCTCTTTTAAGAGCCAACCACCTAGCTCAGCAAAAGCGCAAAGTGTCCTGGCCAACTATTTGGCGTGTTTGTTAGATACACACACATATACACACCGCACAGTATCAAGTGCCCACATGAGGCCTGAATGAAGAATAACAACTACTAGGCTAAAATGAAAGAGCGTTATTGCGCGTAAAGTGTTAACGTTGCTCGCGGCCCTAACAAAAGACCCAAGCGCGCCTCGGCGAGGGAGGGAGGGGGTTGCATTTTGGGGTGGCACGGAGAGGCCGAGCGTCCCGTCCAATGGGTGGCGGAGGAGGCCTCCGCAACGGGCCAATCAGGGCGGTGCGGAGATGGTGACCAATCAGCAGACGCCGCTGCCGGCTTTATAAACTTCACATAGGCATTTGGAGGCTATACTCCGACTGTGAAAGAAGGAAGCTAGCTAGCGCCAGCGCCATGGCCAGAACCAAGCAAACCGCTCGCAAATCCACCGGTGGCAAAGCACCCAGGAAGCAGCTCGCCACCAAGGCTGCGCGCAAGAGCGCCCCGGCCACCGGCGGCGTGAAGAAGCCTCACCGTTACAGGCCCGGCACCGTGGCTCTTAGAGAGATCCGTCGTTACCAGAAGTCCACTGAGCTGCTGATCCGCAAGCTGCCTTTCCAGCGCCTGGTGCGAGAAATTGCCCAGGACTTTAAGACCGACCTGCGCTTCCAGAGTTCCGCAGTGATGGCCCTGCAGGAGGCAAGCGAGGCTTACCTGGTCGGCCTGTTCGAGGACACCAACCTGTGCGCCATCCACGCCAAGAGGGTGACCATCATGCCCAAGGACATCCAGCTGGCCCGTCGTATTCGCGGAGAGCGTGCATAAACGATGACCTGATCTCCAAAATCCCCCAAAGGCTCTTTTAAGAGCCACCTCCATATTTCAGTCAAAAAGGCACAATTGTTCCATTTGTACACGCCCCTTTCCCACCGTGTTCCCTGCTCTCGAGTCCCTACAGACCGTGGTTCGATTCCAGGCTGTATCAGGCTGATTGTAATTAAGAGTTGGTTCTTAACTGACTTGTGTCGTTTCAATAACGCTCTCTATATGTGATTAGATGTATGCCTAGAGTAGAAGAGGGGGAAAATACACTATCAGTAATAAGTGATAGTAATGATATAGGGCAAACAACTGACTTTGAAAGTCCCATGTTGCAGTGCCGCTGATGAGAGGGGAAAAGTTTACCGTGGAGCACGGAGTCCATCTAGTGGTTAAACGCGGGTACTGTCAGCGTGTGAGCACGTCATAGTGGCTCCCTATTGGTATTTGATCTTCAGGCCAGCGTTTCCCAAACTCGGTCCTCGGGTCCCCAAGTGGGGCACGTTGTGTTTTTTCGAATCCAATTGCTCTTGGAATGTAACATGCTAGAGTCTGTCTATTCCTTTGTGAAAATGGCCATTCAATCATTTCTGGCCCATGTGACATTCCTGGATGGCAAAGAAATCCATGTTTTGATCCGATCATTACAACGTTAGCTGTGTGCACCCCGTAATTGATGCGACTGACTAAGCTATTGAAAGTAAAATGATATATCTCTGTCCAGCGCAAGTGAAAGGTGGTCGAAAAAAAGTGGTACCAACGTTTTGGTTGAAAGTATAGGAAATGTTGTAGGCCACCAAATTAGACGTGATATTATTAAGTCGCCCTTCTGTGCTTGTTTGTGTGATTGCATAGGTAAGTTGTTTCGATATAGTGGAATAAATGGAGAAATGGAAGGAATGTAATTTAGTGGGATGAATTCAGTGTGCGATTGAATATTCCAATGCCATACCATAGAAAAGGTATCAGGACAGCAGGAATCAATAGATGTAATCATCAAGGGCTTGCAAAAGAGCTGTTACGAAACAGGACACAAGCAGCCGGGATGATTGCCCTATTAGTAGTTGACCAATTACAAAATAGCAATCACCAATGCAGGCAGGTACGTGTTGATTGCTGCATTGGCTTCGTAAATAGGCTTCATAAGGAACTAAATGGCTCAGCACATGACACCTTCACAGTGCAGAATATTTGATAGTACTGACTCCCGTTGAGTAGAGTCGTGTGTCTTTGGCGTGATTTGAAGTCGACTTCTGATGTGGGATTTAGTTCATTTTTAAAAGAATATTTGCTGAGGAACCGAAATGATAAGACAAAGTAAAGGCCCTAAATACAGGCTGCCAGTTAAATGCAGCAATGACACGGCTAAAGTGTGTCATTGCCGGACCAAAGAGCGGGAATTGTCTGCTGTTGCATCTTCACTCGTGAGACAGGTAATAGCGGAGCTCCGTGGTGCTGAAATAGACAGCGCCCCTGGCCATTTGGCAAAGCCTATTTCCCGTTGAAGGGATACTTGACATGCTATAGGCACAGTTCAGTACACCCTCATCCAACAGACCCCCTCCTGTAATTGGTCCCACAATCATCCACTTGATTCCCGACCATCAACCGATTCTCGGGGTGCATTGGTGTAAAATGTGGTCGTCGAGATAAAGTTCTATAGGCTACATGGGGTAATGGCATCCAGAGCTTACAGATAAAGAGTGCAGTAGGCTAGAGAGAAAAGTAGCATTCCGTTGTTCATAAAGTAGGTCAATGTAACTTACCCTCTTTTGATACTTGAGAAACATACATTCACATGATGTCCAAATCTGCAAGAGACAAACCAGCAGAACATCAGCAGGTGAACAAAAGGGTTAAGTGAATATGATTTAAGAGCAGTCAAATGAAGTAATAGTGACATATATTGTAAGAAATGAAATCTACCATGTCAACATTGCATTGTGGCTTTAGAAGAGCATGTATTTGTAGATGAATGACAGATTAGGTTTGGTGACAACGTAACTGTATAATTTGAGGTACTCTACATGAGCATGTGTTTGCCTATTTGATGATCTGTTGTAGTTAATGTTTGATTTGGACCACGTACTTGTTGTGACAATTGCATCAGGTTTGAGGGAGAAATGCTCTGTGTGGCCATTGTGAGTGGCACTTCTGATCCAGCAGGTGGTGTTAAGATCCCTTTCTATGTGGCTTGAATGATGAGCCAGTGTTGGAAAAATGACTTGTGGTCCAGCGGGTGGCGGTGAAATGACTTGACCTATTCCTTTGACATTGTTCACTTGATTGGAGATGATTCCGGTCTTCTTCATGTCCTCTTCATGAGCACTTGTGCATGTCTTCCTTCCTGTCTTGCCATGTGTGTTTTTGTTAGATATCACTGGGCACATTCCTAACGTGGAGGTCGTTTGCATAGCTCATGTTAGTCTACGGACGGTCTGAGATTGCTCGTCCATATATTGATGTATTCCAATTCCATTTGGGTGTATTGTGTGGAATGTTGGAACATGGTTCGATCTTACTTGTTAGACTTGACTGTGCTGTTGGAGCTAGTAACACAAGCATTTCTGCCAAACAGGTGTATGTATATCTCTCTAGTCACCCCCAAACCCAATTCTTTCTTTGGCCGCATCTCCTTCCAGTTCTCTGCTGCCAATGACTGGAAGGAAGTACAAAAATCTCTGAAACTGGAAACACTTATCTCCCTAGCTTTAAGCACCAACTGTCAGAGCAGCTCACAGATTACTGCACCTGTACATAGGCCACCTATAATTTAGGCCAAACAACTACCTCTTCCTCTACTGTATTGAATGAATGAATTTATTTTGCTCCTTTGCACCCCATCATTTTTATTTCTACTTTGCACATTTGTTCCATTGCAAATGTACCATTCCAGTGTTTGACTTGCTATATTGTATTTACTTTGCCACCATGGCCTTTTTTGCCTTTACCTCCCTATCTCACCTCATTTGCTCACATCGTATATAGAGTTGTTTATACTGTATTATTGACTGTATGTTTGTTTTACTCCATGTGTAAGTCTGTGTCGTTGTATGTGTCGTACTGCTTTGCTTTATCTTGGCCAGGTCGCAATTGTAAATGACAAGTTGTTGTCAACTTGCCTAACTGGTTAAATAAAGGTGAAAAAAAAATGGGGGTAAAAACATGTGGCTATTTTATTAGGACTTTTCCTCTATGTGTCGCAACTCCATTTCCACTTTATGTCCCCGTTAGGGAGCTGTCATTGATGCTGCAGGCTAATTACTACCATTGTCATTGTGGTCCAAGTTCAACTCCTAGCCTATAGGGTGTGGTAACAGGCCCTCTGTTATTTGTTGTTGTACTCTGCATTTGAAGTATCTGCACTGAGCCTATAGAGGAACTAAGCCCTTGATAATAGGGGAACGCAAGCAGTTGAAGGGAACAAGTGACAGAGTCTAACCTGCTGTTGAACACAAACTCCCAGTCCTATGATGTTGCTCTGTGAAGGAGGTTAGCTTTTCAGCATTCAATTCGTGGCAGACTTCTTCTCCCCCTGGTTGATTTGTGAATGTGACTGGTTAGAGAATGTTTGGCTTGGGTATCCAAGGTGTTTGACATTGTTGAGGACCAGTGTTCCGAGGGGCTGACTGTGACATCATAAAGCGGAATGTAGTTAGCTTGCTGTTTGAGGGATTCCAATTCAGTCCGTTGCGGCCTTCCAGGCAGTGCAGTTGTGCTTCAAGTGTGCTTGCTCTCTGTGTGATGACTTGTTGTGCATACACGGAGTAGAGCTACGAACGGACGTGACATTTGGGGTAAGCCTAAGCCTTTTCGTAACCTTAACCTATTTCTTCTAACTTGCTATGCTTTGTGCTTGGATGACACTAGCTGCATCCCAGCTAGTTGAACGCCGGCAGCCACTAAGTAGAGGTAAGAGACAATTATGGCAACAATAAGTTGTAAGATGAAACCTAGTCACATCTGAGATGTGAATCAACTGCACTGATTGATCAATCGCCAGTATGTGCCCTTGGGCCTCATTTGTCCCCTTTGAAATGACCTGTTGAGATCATTCGATGCAACATCTGAGCCTATCTGGCCTATAAAGGATCCACCTCATCCACTATTTCCATAATATAAGGCTATGTTATTGGTTTTTGGAAAAAGTACCATACAATATTTGCACATGCCTATCACCTCTGTACGCATAGGAAAACGATCCCTTTGTGTGTGTGTGTGTCGGGTGGGTGTATGAGGTATGTTTTACAGCGTTTCAGCTTGCAGAGGTATCACCACCCTTCCCATGGCCACCTGGATCCTGTCTAGGGAAGAAAAAGAAGAAAGATGTTATTACATGGCCTTCAAGAGCTACATGACTGCTGAGGTGACATATCTGACCCCTTAGGATTTGTGGCATTCCTTGTGTATTTGTTTCCCGTATGTTCCACTTCGTTTCTCCTTTCTACTTGTGACACTATTTGAGTTTTTAGGCCTATCTCTATTACGTGACTAACCACTAGAGCGTTGGACTAGTTAACTGAAAGGTTGCAAGTTCGAATCCCCGAGCTGACAAGGTACAAATCTGTCGTTCTGGCCCTGAACAGGCAGTTAAACCACTGTTCCTAGGCCGTCATTGAAAATAAGAAATTGTTCTGAACTAACTTGCCTAGTAAAATAAAAATATAAACTGCAGTGGGTTGAATCCTACTAGTTCAGTGTTTTCCAGGCAGGGGTAGAGTAGGCATTTTGTTGTAGAGGCACAGCTGATTGAAAGAGTTGAATCAGGTGCAACAACAACAACAACAACAACAACACCAATCAATGTGAAGAGTGGGACACAGATTAATTAGTAGTGGTCACAGTTGGGCCTTGTGTTCAACATAGCTCAGTATTTGAGTGTGTTACCCGCACATGTAAGTAGCTTTCATTTCTTCTTCCTCCATAGTTCCCTAGAACGAACGCCCTCCCCTTTGCAGCAGAGGCCAGGCAAAAGCGCGCGCTTTCTGTGCCACTGGCTTCAATCAGGTCCACCAAACGCAGATAATAAGAGCACCAAGCAGAAAAAAATACGTCATTAATTCACTTGAACTCAGCTAGCGAACACACAATGTCTGGAAGAGGTAAAGGCGGCAAGGGACTCGGAAAAGGAGGCGCCAAGCGTCACCGAAAGGTTCTCCGCGATAACATCCAGGGAATCACCAAGCCCGCCATTCGCCGTCTGGCTCGCCGTGGCGGCGTGAAGCGTATCTCCGGGCTGATCTACGAGGAGACCCGCGGTGTCCTGAAGGTGTTCCTTGAGAACGTGATCCGCGACGCCGTCACCTACACCGAGCACGCCAAGAGAAAGACCGTTACGGCCATGGACGTGGTCTACGCTCTGAAACGCCAGGGACGCACCCTGTACGGTTTCGGCGGTTAAACGCACTCTACTCGGAACGTCAACATCCCGACTTGAACATTTGGAGGTTTAAAATATCCCTCTGGTGGCCAAGACCTACTTTCAGAAATTATATTGTTTGGTGGACATAAAGTCTAAGATCTTTGATAGGCTGATGTGGAATTTGTTAGAGGAAATAATCACCGGACAGGACAGCTGGTCAGGTTAGGGCTAAATGTGCCAGGCTATCTTATGGGAACAGCTATCAATTCATGTTGCATTGGATCACATGCAATTGGCTGATGCACATTTTGAGACAAAGCAAAAGAATGTACTTAGAAAAAGTTTCATGTTTGCAAGTACGGCCCCAATCACGCTGTACTCCTGTTTGTTTTATTGTAAACAAACACTCTATAGTCTCAAAACATGGTTAAAACTGTAATGTTAATATCATGGATGGTTAGTCCTTGCATCCATAGCTCTGTCTATCAATTTGAAAGTGGTTACATTTCTCCAGCCCCATCCCTCAGCTGTTTACTGAAACAGTGGAGGGGGTTTCTGCTTTGCTATTGTTTGAACTGCAGATTGCCCCTTTAATGGATTGCCTTGTTCCTTAACCTCTCAGAAAATGCAGCAGAGACTAAACCAGTTTTCAAAAAAGGAGAAGAGGAGCAAAACGTGTCCATGTTGACCATCTTCAAGAAGGTAAATTAAGGGCTGGATTCAATCTATATTGTTGAAGTTCAACTTTATTGAATGATTGAAATGTAAAGGCAATGTTCCTCATGAAATAGTACCCGCAAAACACCAGTCTCAACGTCAACAGTAAAGAGGCGACTCCGGGATGCTGGCCTTCTAGGCAGAGTTACAAAGAAAAGCCATATCTCAGACTAGCCAATAAAAATAAAACATCGGCAAAAGAACACAGACACATGGACAGAGAAACTCTGCCTAGAAGGCCAGTTTTATTGCTTTTTTAATCAGCAATGTTTCATTGGAACACAGGAGTGATGGTTGCTGATAATGGGCTTCTGTACGCCCTATGTAGATATTACATTAACAAAATCTGCAGTTTCCAGCTACAATAGTCATTTACAACATTAACAATGTCTACATTGAATTTCTGATCAATTTGATGTTATTTTAATGGACAAAAAGTGTCTTTATTACATATATTTTATTAAGTCTTTATTCATGTAAATAATCTGATTTATTGAATTCAAACCCCTTGACTTTTTCCGCATTTTGTTATGTTACAGCCTTATTCTAAAATTGATTAGATTGTTTTTTTCAATCAACACAATCACCACAGAACTTTTCGCAAAATAATATAATATCACATTTACATAACTATTTAGACCCTTTACTAGGTACTTTGTTGAAGGAACTTTGGCAGTGATTACAGCCTTGAGTCTACTTGGGAATAACGCTACAAGCTTGACACACATGTATTTGGGGAGTTTCTACCATTCTTCTCTGCGGATCCTCTCAAGCTCTGTCGGGTTGGATTGGGAGTGTCGATGCACAGCTATTTTCAGGTCTCTCCAGAGATATTCGATCGGGTTCAAGTCTGGGCTCTGGCTGGGCCACTCAATGACATTCAGAGACTTGTCACAAGCCACTCCTGCATTGTCTTGGCTGTGTGCTTAGGGTCGCTGCCCTGTTGGAAGGGGAACCTTCGCCCCAGTCTGAGGTCTGGAGCAGGGTTTCATTAAGCCACTCCTCAGTAAAAGGCACATGACAGTCCACTTGGAGTTTGCCGAAAGGCACCTAAAGGACTCTCTGACCATGAGAAACAATATTCTCTGGTCTGATGAAACCGATCCTGACTAGTCTCCCATTCCCTGCCGCTGAAAAGCATCCCCACAGCATGCATCACTATAGGGATGATGCCAGGTTTCTTCCAGACAGGACGTTTGGCATTCAGGCCAAAGAGTTCAATCTTGGTTTCATCAGACCAGAGAATCTTTTTTCTCCGTGGTCTGAGAGTTCTTTAGGTGCTTTTTCTGAAATTCCAAACAAGCTGTCATGTGCCTATTACTGAGGAGTGGCTTCCTCTAGACACTCTACCATAAAGGCCTGATTGGTGGAGTGCTGCAGAGATGGTTGTCCTTCTGGCATGTTCTCCCATCTCCACAGAAGAACTATGGAGCTCTTTCAGAGTGACCATCGGGTTCTTGGTTGTTGACCAAGGCCCTTCTCCCCCTATTGCTTTGGCCGGGCAGCCAGCTCTAGGAAGAGTCTTGGTGGTTCCAAACTTCTTCCATTTAAGAAAGATTGAGGCTACTGTGTCCTTGGGACCTTCAATGCTGCAGACTTTTTTGGCACCCTTCCCCAGATCTGTGCCTTGACACAATTCTGTCTCTGAGCTCTACGGACAATTACTTCGACCTCATGGCTTGGTTTTTGCTCCGACATGCACTGTCAACTGTGGGACCTTATATATATATGTGTGTGCCTTTCCAAATCATGTCCATTTAATCTATTTTACCACAGGTGAACCCCAATCAAGTTGTAGAAACAACTCAAGGATGATAAATGGAAACAGTATGCATCTGATCTCCATTTTGAGTCTTATAGCAATAGATCTGAATACTTAGGTAAATAAGGTATTTCTGTTTTTTATATTTAATACATATACAAACATTTCTAAAAACCTGTTTTCGCTTCATCATTATGGTGTATTGTGTGTAGATTGCTGAGGATTTTTTATTTTATTTAATCCATTTCAGAATAAGGCTGTAATGTAACAAAATGTTAACGGGTCTGAATACTTTCCAAAGGCACTGTATATATTAAAGGGAACTTAATTGAATATAACATGATTTTAAAATTCAGTATTGGTACACAGTTTCGACTTACAAAATCAAAGGAGACATTTTGTGAAACGGCCCAATTACTTTTTAAATTACAGTTTGTTAAGCTCTTTAGCATGTCGAATGACCAGTCACTTTCACAGCAAATTAGTTTTGGAGTTTAAAAAAAAAAAGTATTTCAATTCACTTTATGAATTGGAAAATCACGAAAACCAAGACACTCTTTATATAACTCCTTAAAATGAATTAACTTGCCATTTTTCCAAGACTACGAAAGTAGATCCATAAACCAAAGAGCACCTTCAATCACACTGTTGATGTTCTCCAGGAACTAGATTCTGCAGCGGGCTGATTTTTATCTTGAGCAGATAGTCGGCGTGCCGGAACATACTTACAAATCATTTGTAGACTGCAACTTGACCACAAGAAGCCCAAACAGACATAATGTTAGACTAAAGCATAATAGTTTCAAACCTTGCTCACATTTGTACATGATCACGTCGTGTCTCTCTATTATGTGTGGGAATAATTGGGGGCAGATTTCTTTAACAAAAATGGGGTTTTTTTTGTGTCTTTTACCTCCAAAAAAATAAAATTCCACTCAAAATTATTATAATTTATGTATATCTTTTCCTCAGAAAACTTGGTAGGCCAAATATACCATCGGCGAGTTAGGGAACCTTGTTCTACAGCTGATCCACATACAGCTCTCAATCTTTCTCCGGGGTTGAATTAACTGAGGGATGCAAGCACAATAGTGCTTGACAAGGGTACAGTTGAAGTCGAAAGTTTACATACACTTAGATTGTCATTAAAACTCGTTTTTCAACCACTCCACAAATTTCTTGTTAACAGATTATAGTTTTGGTAAGTCGGTTAGGACATCTACTTTGTGCACGACATAAGTCATTTTTCCAACAATTGTTTACCGACAGATTATTTCTGCTTTAGAAGCTTATGATAGGCTAATTGACATCATTTGAGTCAATTGGAGGTGTAACTGTGGATGTATTTCAAGGCCTACCTTCAAACTCAGGGCCTCTTTGCTTGACATCATGGGAAAATCCTCAGACCTCAGAAAAAAACATTGTAGACCTCCACAAGTCTGGTTCATCCAAACACCTGATGGTACCATGTTCATCTGTACAAAAAATAGTATGCAAGTATAAACACCATGGGACCATGCAGCTGTCATACCACTCAGAAAGGAGACGCGTTCTGTCTCCTGGAGATTAATGTAATTTGGTGCGAAAAGTGCAAATCAATCCCAGAACAACAGCAAAGGACCTTGTGAAGATGCTGGAGGAAACAGGTACAAAAGTAGCTATATCCACAGTAAAACAAGTCCTATATCGACATAACATGAAAGGCCACTCAGCAAGGAAGAACAAACTGCTCCAAAACCGCCATTAAAAAGCCAGACTACGGTTTGCAACTGCACATGGGGACCAAGATTGTAGTTTTTGGAGAAATATCCTTTGGCCTGATGAAACAAAAATAGAACTGTTTGGCCATAATGACCATCATTATGTTTGGAGGAAAAATGGGGAAGCTAGCAAACCGAAGAACACCATAACAACTGTGAAGCACGGGGGTGGAAGCATCATGTTGTGGGGGTGCTTTGCTGCAGGAGGGTCTGGTGCACTTCACAAAATAGATGGCATCATGAGGGAGAAAAATGATGTGGATATATTGAAGCAACATCTCAAGACATCAGTCAGGAAGTTAAAGCTTGGTCGCAAATGCGTCTTCCAAATTAACAATGACCCCATGCATACTTCCAAAGTTGTGGCAAAATGGCTTAAGGACAACAAAGTCAAGGTATTGGAGTGGCCATCACAAAGCCCTGACCTCAAGCTTATATAAAATTTGTGGCCAGAACTGAAAAAGTGTGTGCGAGCAAGGAGGCCTACAAACCTGAATCAGTTACACCAGCTCTGTCAGGTGGAATGGGCCAAAATTCACACATTGTGAAGCTTGTGGAAGGCTACCCGAAATGTTTGACCCAAGTTAAATAATTTTAAAGGCAATGCTACCAAATAGTAATTGAGTGTACGTAAACTTCTGACCCACTGGGAATGTGATGAAAGAAATAAAAGCTTAAATAAATGATTCCCTCTACTATAATTCTGACATTTCACATTCTTAAAATAAAGTGGTGATCCTTTCTGACCTAAGACAGGGAATTTTTACTATGATTAAATTTCAGGAATTGTGAAAAACTGAGTTTAAATGCATTTGGCTAAGGTGTATGTTAAATTCTGTCTTCAACTGTATATCCGCAGGGGAAAAGGTGTCTGTGGTGGCCTCAGCTGGTCTAATGTGCTTTCTTCTTAAGCTCTGATCCATTTAATCTAGATCTGGGTCCTGGCTCTCTCTGTGTGTTTTGCCTTCACCATCACCATCGGCACCTTCCCGGCAGTCACTGTGGATGTGAAGTCTACCATCGCTGATGGAGGCACCTGGGGTGTGTGTGGGTGAGGGTGGGTGGGTGTGGTACATGTATGCGTGTATCTATCTATGATAAGAGCACGGTTTATGAGTCCATATTAGAGTATATGACTTGTCATTTTGCCAACACTTACAACATGATCATATTCAGTCATTCACAACCAATGAAACACAAATGAACAGACGTGGTCTCTTATTGTACATTGCTCTCTCGTCTCAGAGCTGTACTTCATCCCCGTGTGTTGTTTCCTGCTCTTCAACCTCAGCGACTGGGTTGGGAGAAGCCTTACTGCTGTGTGTATGTGGGTAAGTCACCAAAACAAAACACTTGTAAATAGAGTGAAATAAATTGGTCGGTTTTAACGGAAAGGCCTGAAACTAACCGATTCGTATTCAGGTTTTTCATATTGTGAACTAAGGATTCCAGTTTACAGGTCTGGATTACATTTAGCTCTCCACACACAATTACGTGATAATGTCCTAGAAGCCCTGGTTTGGAGGATAGCCTATATGTGACCCAACAACTTTATGTTAGATTAAGTCAAATATTGCGATTTAGCTTTTTGGATTTGTTGTTGTTGTTGAATCAGATATTCAAAATGATATGTCATATACACTATAGATGGAGGAAGCAAGGGAAAGTTATGCTGCTTTGAATGTTGATAAACCTGTAAAACCAGGAGACAAATAGGAGAAAATGCCCTTGAAAGATTTTGTAGAGATGTTCATACCTGTTATAGAGCTCACCCTTGTTTGCACCCATTCAGCATCGTTCACACCCTCTTAAGCCTTAGCCACGCTCATTTCTTTATATCAGCATTGCATTTTCCTCCAGAAAGTGCTCTCTACTTAAACTTTTGCCCACTGAGCTTTGTCGATAGCACCGGTTACATTCAGGGCAGCAATGTTTTTGAGAACAGTACCAACACTTTTGCAGTTGTCCATAGATATATCGTTCCAAAAATCGGTGGTAGCAAAGATGATCTAAATAATGGGGAAGCACCCATTCTGTTATAGAAAGAAGCATGTGACATAACGGACCAATAAGGACTCATCTCTCGACATGTCCAACCCCTCAATTGTTTTTCAAATGGTCCTACAGTGTAGTAGGAACCTGTATTCCCTGGATCCTGTAACCAGACACGGGTGTTAGGCCCGAGATGAAGTCTAGGGCCAGCAAACCTTGCCAATAAATTCTCTATACCACGGCTTCAAAGCTATTATCACTTTTATACAACGGTTACCAACATATTAAAATAAATATGAACATATAATATTTTCATAAAAAATGTTGTTTATCCATATTACTTCCACGAAGATATAGTCCAGAGGTTGCTACCCATGCCCACTGGTAGTTCATTCAATTTGCATTGTTGCCAGCTATGCCGACTGGTCATTCGTTTGAATGACATCATTGCCAGCCAATCCGACTGGTCGTTAGTTTGATTAGAAGGTTGCTACGTCAAACAATAATGTTTTCTATGGAGGCTCTTCCCGTTTGTTAGCTCGCGAACTACACAGCTAACACAATCACTTCAAACTGAAGCCGGAAAAACCGCAAACTAGCTGCATTTGGTTTTGTTTTACCTGTTTTTTTGTAAATGAAAAGGAATCTCCACACACTGAGGATCAATGCACAATTTTCAATATATTTACGCTGAGTTTTCAGTCGTCAAACCTTCATCAGAGCATATACAAACACACTGACAGAGGCCACATATAGACAATATAAACTCTCAAATACACAATTTAATAACAGGTGCAGACATATTTCTGAGAACAATCAGAATTGTGACAAGATCAGGACAGGACCCATGGTCATTAGTATAGAAGGGGCTAGACTAACGTACTATTCATCAGTTGCTTACTGCCCCCCCCCACCCACACAAAAAAAGAAATCCCTTGAAGATAAATATATATGATTTTGCAAACAAAATCTGTGATGTTGAAGAATCAGAACAATAAAGGTTACCCATAAGCCTTTACTGACGTGTTAAATTGACCATCTGAGAACAAAATACAGGTCAACACTGAACTACCCTGTATTTCAGATAAATAAGTAAATAGATATAAATAACTACCTTATCTTGTGGTGACCGGCTTAAAACATACACAGCAGCAATGTTTTATTGAACATGCACTTGAGTGCTTTTCATTGAATGTGAATGTGGTGTGTCTGGCATCCCTCTACTTGCAGCCTGGGAAGGACAGCAAACTGGTGCCCATTCTTCTGGTGGCCCGTGTGATCTTCGTGCCGCTCTTCATGCTGTGCAATGTTCAGCCCCGCTACAACCTGCCTATCTTCTTTGAACACGACGCCTGGTTCATCGTCTTCATGATAGTCTTTGCCTTTTCCAACGGATACCTGGCCAGCCTTTGCATGTGCTTTGGGCCCAAGTAAGACCTCTTGCCTGGGCACAAACCCAAATAGATCAACTTTCAAGGTACTGGGCAACATTTTACTCTCACAATGACTCACGCTGTGAGCAAACTAACCATTTGCTAACTAAAATTTGACATAGATGTGATTAGTAAAAATACAACTTTTCTTTAACAGGGAAATCCCATTGAGACCTAGGCCTATTTTGAAAGTACACAAATTACACAAAATATACAAACACAACGTAATAAAAACATAATATTTACAATCAATTTTTAAAAAGCAGTCACATTCCTCAACAAGGATCAGGTAGCCTAGCGGTTAGAGCGGTAACCGAAAGGTCGCTGGTTTGAATACCCAAGCCGACAAGGTCAAAAATATGTCGATATTCCTTTGAGCAAGGCACTCAACCCTTATTTGCTCCAAGGGTGCTGTATTACTATGGCTGACCCTGTAAAACAAAATATTTCACTCCACCTATCTGGTGTATGTGACAATAAAACATCTTACTAAATTGAACTGCCCTAGAGGTAACGGAGCACCAGGGTGCAGAGGTCTGCAGATCATTCCATACACAGGGTGCAAAATAACTGAATGCTAATTTCCCCAGTTCTGTAGAGATCAACGGGACCTCTGGAGTTAGCCATCCCTGTGATCAGGTCTGGTGACTCGTATAATTGAACAGTGAAGTATGGTACGGTGGACGTTTGTGCAAGAAGGCTATATAAACAAAAAGAGAGCAGTGTATCGATCTACAAGACGGCTAGCTTACTTTCTGCAATAGGATGCAATGATGTGTACTGAACCTGTCACCTGTAATAAAGTGAAGTTTGGTGTGGTAAACTTAATTTAATGGTTTCAGTGTAGTGGCACCTGCAGTTGTATAAATGGTGTCACTGTAGTCTAGCATTTGCAGGAAAGTTGACTGAATGATCTGCTTTCTGCTGTTCAGAAAGAGGCATTATCTATTTCTAAAGAAGAAGCCCATTTTTATTCTCAACTTTATTCTCAACTCATCCATATGCTTTTTAAAAGATACATTTTTGTCAATCCAGATGCCCATATATTTATAAGCAGGGACACGATCAATGTGGGCACCATAAACCAATTTCCAGTCACCTGATCCAGGACAATTTCAGACAACCTTTTTGAATGTGTAAAGATCGGTCGAGGGTGTCGAACGCTTTAGACAAGTCAATGAATAGAGCAGCACACTGTTTCTTCCTATCCAAACAATTTACTCCTTCATTTAAAACCAGTGATGCTGCCGAGAAGGTGCTATGCCCTGGTCTGAAGCCCGACTGATGGACATTTAGAATAGATTTTGAAATAAAGAGAGATCTTGGCAGAGCATTTAGTCAAGGATTCAAACATTTTAGCTAGGCAAATAAAGTTTAGAAATAGGGTGATAATTATTAAAGTCACAATGTCTGTTAGAAGGACGAGGCATAACACACATAGTAAACGCAAAGCAATTCTGTCCTACCAAGCAAAAAGGCATTAACTGTTCATAGCGTGGAACTGAGAAAAATTGCTTTTATTTCGTTTTTGGAACTCCTGTCTATTTAAAATGTTATGGTTAGTTTACTCACGTTGCAAGGGTCATTACGAGAGAAAAATGTCTCCCAGGTTGACAAAAATGAGGTTGCACCTAAAATCTTACCACACCTGATCGGCTGTCATTCTCTCTCCCCACAGAAAAGTTGCTGCTCATGAAGCGGAGACAGCTGGAGCCATTATGGCCTTCTTCATGTCCCTGGGTTTGGCTCTGGGAGCTTCCCTCTCTTTCCTCTTCAGAGGCCTGGTCTAAAATGGCGCCCTGTAGAGAACATGACCCCAAAACCCCAAATTGACCTATAAAACTTGCATTGTAACAAATTGTCTGAAATGTATTTGTTTATTTTTTAAACAAACCATACTGATTCACCTCAAATCTGGTCTTCCAAAGAACGGAAGGTGGTAAGCAGCTCAAGACCAGGATTCAATCCGATAGCACTTTGTTGGCTATGCGCTATTTAAAGGTCATTTTCTAATTGTACCGACATATACAGCGTTTACCGTGAATGCGGTCTCCGTGAACACAGGAACATTACCTTTAACAGCCGGTAGTGTGAGGATTCTTTTGTTTGAAAGCTACCAAACTAACCAAAACTGAATTAAGTAGAGCATTTGTGAAATTAGGCATCTACAGGTTCCTACTGGGAGATCACATGCAATTCAGTGCTTCCCTTTTTGATTCTGTAGTATTCCAATTTGAATCCTGATGAAGCCATGAATCCTTATGAAGCCATGGGGTGGCAGGGCGCCTAGTGGTTAGAGCATTGGACTAGTAACTGAAACGTTGCAAGATTGAATCCCCGAGCTGGCAAGGTAAAAATCTGTCATTCTGCCCCTGAACAAGGCAGTTAACTCACTGTTCCTTGGCCCTCATTGAAAATAAGAATTTGTTCTTAACTGACTTGCCTAGTTAAATAAATGTGAAATTTTAAAGAATTAGCTCAATACGAAGCAAACACAATTTATGGCTATATTAACTGCCATTTATTGGCAAATATATTTAATCAGTATGAGTGCAATATACAGTGTAATCATGAATAACACAATCCCTACAAGAAAGTGATGTGCAATGAGATCGACTCAGCGAGATAACATTGCAACGAGCCGCACGGCAGATATTGAGATGAGCATGAATCTGCCAGTGGGAGGACCTATAGGAGGACGGGCTCATTGTAATGGCTGGAATGGAATAGATGGGAGTCAAACATGTGGCTGGATACCGTTTCATCCCATCCTACTATAGCTCCTCTCACAGCCTTCTCTGGTATCTGTGCATGTGCATGGGGGCACATCACGCTGCCACAATGGGACCAAAACAGCTGCGGGGTCAAAACAAAATCATTTTAGCCTTGTCCATCAACACTCTTCGTTGTTGTGTAAATGTACCTGTATAGAGTTTACTTTGGGCATGCAACGTCATCTCACTGAGTCTACCTTTAGTCATGTGCCCTAACGAGCTGACAAAAACATGGACAAAGCCAAATCAGCTCCAGGCCATGGTCATTTTGACAGCCACCATTTTCGTTAAGAAATTACACAAAGAGCTTTGTTACAATGACTGTCGTTGCAAACTGCCATATCGCCATGATTTTGTTAAATGTTGCTTACGGTAGTGTATTGTTAATGTCTTAATGGAGTGTCACAAAAACAGTATGGTTTTACTTTAAATTATGACAGTATGATTAGCAGCCTTTAAAAGCCTACTTTACAGTAGCAGGAGATGAGGAACAATATCTTGAATCTATACCTAGCGGGGTATCACTTAAATGTTATGTCCTAATGTACATACAGTCATGTGAAAAAGTAAGTATATCCCCTGGAAAGTAGTATTGTTTTTGTAAATATTTGGACAGATGGATATGTAATCTTCACTTCAACACTATTGGCAGATAAAGGTAACTTAAATGAAACTCAAAGATTATATTTTGCAATCATGTATTCATTAAAAAAAATTACTTTGTAAATTAAAAATGGAACCATGTGTATTTTTCCAGGTTTTTAATCTGTGAAGAGTCTTTAATAAAACTTTAATGCAGATGGCACGGAAATATTAGTATAAATATTATTGAATGCTCTAGGAAGGTGTGTACTAATAAATATGGAATCAGAGAAGTATATATCATCCACTGGCTATCAACAGATTAAGTGGCTTCATGTGGGATGTGGTCTCAGAGGCATAGAATTGGTACATTCATCAGAGGGATAAGCCTTGGATGCACATTTCTAATTCACAACATATTTCTTTAGTTCACAACATAGTTCAATGTTTGCTCCAATGCTACTTTTGCACTGTACTCTTTCTGTCTGCAACTAGAAACATCAATATTCCCTTATGCAGATTACCTACTTCAGAGTACATGATTAATTTCTGCTATTGCTCACAGTCATGATCCTCTTGCCATCTTAACCCTGAGAAATACCTCAGGATTTCCCAATAACCAATTAAACTGTCTGTTGAGTGCATATTTCATGAGTAGTATTTATGTGGAGATGCACGATAAGGATGACAATCAGGGGTTCAGTCAGGGTCAGTGTTTTTCATTACTTACGTGGTTTTGTAAGCTGAGTTGTAGGCTGAACACTTGGCAACATTGCTCAAGACCTCAAACCCTGCTCCCTATACCTGACACTTCAGAAGATCTGTAAGAGTTATTTGTGTATGTGAAATGCAAGCTCCACGCGTCTTATTACCAGATTTACAGTGCACCATTGCCTACGAGTTTATATAGAATTGGGCATCACATTTCTGGCAATTTACAGATGTTGGATCTTAATTCGACCCGTTTCGTCATAGGAGGAAAATAATTCTGCAGTAGGAGGATTTGAATGACTGAAGAAATATTTAGAATTGCCGCAATGGAGCAGCTGGAAGCAGTGTTTGTATACAATATAGTTGAAAATAAAAGAGAGCCACACACTCTAGGAGCTCAGATGCAAAAATGTAATACCAACGTTTCGACAGCCAAGCTGTCTTCATCAGGGTATAATCACAAACACTGCGGGATGACTTGTTTATATAGTGTCAAAAGACACAGGTGTCTTTAATCATGGCCAAGAGTGGCCTAATATCATTGGTTAATAATCAAATATTAAAATGTCATACAAAGAACAGCATATAAACAACAAATGGATAGCATATGGTCATAGATTAATTTGACTACACAAGTTTACAAACAATTAACAATGGCAAAGTCACAATAATCACAAGAATGGCTTAAGATCAAAGTCTACGTTGAGACCGAAGGGCGCAAGGGTCTTTAAATTAAAGATCCAGGGAGCCTCTCGTTTTAACAATGAATTATCAAGGTCACCCCCTCTCCTAGGGACTCGTAACCCATACAAATGAATGGAAGTACAGAGGTCATTTTTGCCAACAAAAATAAGGGGTTAAATATCTGTAAAAAAATAGTACCAGTCAAAAGTTTGGACACACCTTTTTCTATATTTGTAGAATAATAGTGAAGACTTCAAAAATATGAAATAACACATATGGAATCACATAGTAGCCAAAACAGTGTTAAACAAATCAAACTATATTTTATATTTGAGATTCTTCATAGTAGTCACCATTTGCCTTGATGACAGCGTTGCACACTATTGGCATTCTCTCAACCAGCTTCATGAGGTAGTCACTTGGAATGCATTTCAATTAACAAGTGTGCATTGTTAAAAGTTAATTTGTGGAATTTATTTCCTTCTTAATGCGTTTGAGCCAATCAGTTGTGTTGTGACAAGGTAGAAGTGGTATACAGAAGATAACCCTATATGGTTAAAGACTAAGTACAGATTATGTCAAGAACAGCTCAAATAAGCAAAGATAAACAACACTCCGTTCATTACTTTAAGACATGAAGGTCAGTCAATACAGAAAATGAAGAACTTTGAAATGTGAAATGTGGTCGCAAAAAAAACATCAAGCCCTATGATGAAACTGTCTCTCATGAGGACCGCCACAGGGAAGGAAGACCCAGAGTTACCTCTGCTGCAGAGGATAAGTTCATTAGAATTACCAGCCTCGGAAATTGCAGCCAAAATAAATCATTTACAGAGTTCAAGTAACAGACACATCTCAATCAACTGTTCAGAGGAGTATGCGTGAATCAGGCCTTCATGGTCGAATTGCTGCAAAGACATCACTACTAAAACACACCAATGAGAAGAAGAGACTTGCTTGGGCCAAGAAACACAAGCAATGGATATTAGACAGGTGGAAATCTGTCCTTTGGTCTGATGAGTCAAATTTTGAGATTTTTGGTTCCAATCGGCGTGTCTTTGTGAAACGCAGAGTAGGTGAACGGATGATCTCCGCATGTATGGTTCCCACCGTGAACTATGGAGGTATGGGGGTGCTTTGCTGGTGACACTGTGGTTTATTTAGAATTCAAGGCGCACTTAACCAGCATGGCTACCTCAGAATCCGTCTGGTTTGCATTTAGTGGAACTATCATTTGTTTTTCAACAGGACAATGACCCAACACAACTTCAGGCTGTGTAAGAGCTATTTGACTTAGAAGGAGAGTGATGTAGTGCTGCATCAGATGACCTCTCCTCCACAATCACCCGACCTCAACCCAATTGAGATGGTTTGGGATGAGTTGGACCACAGAGTGAAGGAAAAGCAGCCAACAAGTGCTCCGCATGTGGGAACTCCTTCAAGAACGTTGGAAAAGCATTCCATGTGAAGCTGGTTGACAGAATACCAAGAGTATGCAAAGCTGTCATCAAGATTAAGGGTGGCTACTTTGAAGAATATCAAATCAGAAGTAAATTTGGATTTGTTTAACACTTTTTTGATTACTACATGATTCCATGTGTTACTTCATAGTTTTGATGTGTTCACTATTATTCTACAATGTAGAAAATAGTTCAAATAAAGAAAAAGCCTTGAATGAGTAGGTGTCCCAACTTTTGGCTCGTACTGTATATATTTCCTGAGCTTTCTCTCATAACTTTATTCCTTTTGATTAAATTTTTTACTGTCTTTTTAACATGTTATTCAATGCTTTTCTACAGGCTATAGTAGTAAAGGTCAAATTAAATATTTTATAAAATATCTGATAAAATGGCTTAGACGTTTAAGAAATAACCAACACATGTAATGTACAGTAGTTGCTTTGGTTATCAGAACGTGCCGTTGTACTTCAGTTAAATAACCTGTTAGTTCATCTGCCCTATGCCCGTGATATGTATGCCTAAAGGCCAATAAATTCAACCACACCTTTGTTTCATCACAAAACCAGAGAGCAAGCTCTGTCCACTAAAGTCCACAACGCTTATAAGCAAGTTAATGTTTCCAACATTTTCAGACCACTAAACAGCTATTGATGTAGAACCACATAGAGGTACCACAAGTCACAAAGAAAACAGGAGCTGCCTCCACTATACCAGCACCATTTCAATGTTATCAAATAACGTATGCTTAGTCTAATAGAGTGACAACTAAAATATACCAAAAACGATTTAGTCCAATCAACATAAGATACATATGATGTGGATTTCTGAGTGTGTGTGCGTACGTGTGCATTCATGCACGTAGAAAAAACATGGAGACTCCCCCTAATTGTAGAGAAACGCCAATGCCATCCTCATCTCTTTCCTGTTGACGAAACGGTCTATCACTACACACTTTTATTTTTTGTTGTCTTAGACTATCTGGCTCAAATGCTTGCTCGCTAGACTAACTTCCTTTCATGGGCAACGTTAGCTAGTTAACATTAGCCATCTACATCTAGATATATATATTGAAGCTACATCCTCTCAGGCCCGGGGGCAAGCATTTATTATTTAATGGATTGGATCAGAATTGCCATTATAATCATTGGCCAGTAGTGAGAATGAATTAAAACTACTATTCCAAATTCTACATCTATCCATGGCTAATTTAGGAAAGGAACAATTTTAGCAAGCCACTGGAGGACAACAACACAATGAGATACAACAATTCAAGTTGCTTCCCTTTACACTTTTTTTTGTGGTGCGCCATTCAGAGTTGAGCTCACTCAGTTTGGCTCAATGCTGATTGTCTATTTTATACTTCTTTTTTTAAATCAATGAGGCCGAATGCTCACTTGCTTCCCTTGTAGTCAATGCTACGGGCTGCAACAATGTCATATTCTTTTGGACCAGGCAGCACCAGATAGTGGACCAGACAGCACTTTCTCCCGTGAGATACATTCAGTTTCTAGCATATTGAAGGAAAATTATGAAACACAGCGAGACGAAAGTCATTTTTTGGGGAGGCCTGGCTTCCCTTCCACATTTTCTTATGTTACAACCTTATTCTAAAATGGATTAAATCATTTTTCCTCATCAATCTACACACAACACCCCATAATGACAAAGCAAAAACAGGCTCTTAGACATTTTTGCAAATGTATTAAAAATAAACAGATACCTTATTTACATAAGTATTCAGACCCTTTGCTATATGACTTAAAAATTAGCTCAGGTGCATCCTGTTTCCATTGATCATCCTTGAGATGTTTCTACAACTTCATTGGAGTCCACCAGTGGTAAATTTGATTGATTGGACATGATTTAGAAAGGCACACACCTGTCTATATAAGGTCCTACTGTTGACAGTGCATGTCAGAGCAAAAACCAAGCTATGAGGTCAAAGGAATTGTCCGTCGAGCTCCGAGACAGGCTTGTGTCGAGGCACAGATCTGGGGAAGGGTACCAAAACACTTCTGCAGCATGGAAGGTCCCCAAGAACACATTGGTCTCCATCGTTCTTAAATGGAAGAAGTTTGGAACCACCAAGACTCTTCCTAGAGCTGGCCGACCGGCCAAACTGAGCATTCGGGGGAGAAAGGCCTTGGTCAGAGAGGTGACAAAGAACCCAATGGTCACTCTGACAGAGCTCCAGAGTTCCTCTGTGGAGATGGGATAACCTTCCAGAAGGGCAGCCATCTTTGCAGCACTACAACAATGATGTCTTTATGGTAGAGTTGCCAGACAGTAACCACTCCTCAGTAAAAGGCACATGACAGCCCACTTGGAGTTTGCAAAAATGCTTCTTGAGGACTCTCGGACCATGAGAAACAAGGTTCTCTGGTTTGATGAACCCAAGACTGAACTCTTTGACCTGTATGCCAAACGTGACGTTTGGCATACAGGTCAAATAGTTCAATCTTGGTTTCATCAAACCAGAGAACCTTGTCTGGAGGAAACCTGGCACCATCCCTACGGTGATGCATGGTGGTGGCAACATGATGCTGTGGGGATGTTTTTCAATGGCAGGAACTGGGAGACTAGTCAGGATCGAGGCAAAGATGAACTGAGCAAAGTACAGAGAGATCTTTGATGAAAACCTGCTCCAGAGTGATCAGGACCTCAGACTGGGGCAAAGGTTCACCTTTCAACGGGACAACGACCCTAAGCACACAGCCAATACAACGTAGGAGTGGCTTCGGGACAAGTCTCTGAATGTCCTTGAGTGGCCCAGCCAGAGCCCGGAATTGAATCCGATTGAAACTCTCTGGAGAGATCTGAAAATAGCTGTGCAGCTATTTGGGGAGAAACTCCCCAAATACAGTTGTACCAAGCTTGTAGCGTCATACCAAAGAAGACTCAAGGCTGTAATCGTTGTCAAAGGTGCTTCAACAAAGTACTGAGTAAAGGGTCTGAATTCTTATGTAAATGTTATATTTCAGTTTTATTTTTAATACATTTCCAAAAACAGAAAAACAATGTTTTTGTTTTGTCATTATGGGGTATTGTGTGTAGATTGATGAGGGAAAAAAACAATGTAATCCATTTTAGAATAAGGTTGTAAAGTAAAAAATGTGGAAAAAGCCATTAGGTCTGAATATTTGTGGGTCCATACCTGCAAACATTAGAAAAATATACACTTTTTCGTTGTCTCAAAATGTGCATCAGCCAACTTAAGTCATTGATGTCGTTGCATGTGATGCAACGCTACATGTTAGCTGTTCCCAGTACATAACATGAAACATTTAGCCCTATGCTTACTTGACCATTTGGCTGTGATTATGTCTTGTTACAAATTCTGCATCAGGCAATTATAAATGTTGGTGTAGATGAACGTGATGGAACACTTTTCCATGAGAACGTCCTTAACAGAAGTCAAATGACACGATCTGCTATTCACATAATTTCATCTGGACCAATAGTGAGCATTACTCCTAGTAATTTTCTCTGTTTGCGGCAAGTTCAAATCCCAGGTGAGATCGTTTTTCCCTTTGAAATGTAGAATTACATTTATTGTAATAGTGTGTTGTGAAGGGAAGTGCAGCCAATACCTTGTAAGTTAAGATTAAATATATTGGTAATGAGGAGCTTCTTGGAGTCCCTCTTGCAGACTGACACCTTTGATGCTTTCCATTGAGACTTTCCCCCACATTTTTTATTGTAAGCTCTAGTGTTATTGTGTTCTTTTTCATTTACTTGTTTCGACGTCTCACGGGTGGAATTAATCAGAATCCCCTAAGTAGCTTGAAGAACCAATCATACACGTCTGTCGGAGACAGAATGGTCGATTGGCGAAAGAGGGAGCCCCTCACCTCACAAAAGAGCAGTGGCGTACCGTGGGCCTGGGCCTTCAGTGAAGTCCTACACAGTCCCACCTGAATTAATCCACCTCTTATTACCATCATTATGATGCCATGGCTCTAGACACTATACATTTAGACAGAAACGCAGTATAACCAGGCGTTGCGTCACCTTGAAATGTAAATTTTTATTCAGAGAATTGCAGGGGAAGAGTACAATACCTTTTCATTGTGCAGCTGTGTTACTCTTGCGCGCTTGTTCGTTGAGCTGTAGATCCACTCGGGTGTCCCCAAAAGTTTTCAAAAGCACCATTGCTTGTAAGTGCCCAGCTGTACTTTGGTGTCTCGTTGCTGCCTTGGTTAGACAACTCAGGTTTGCAAAGCCAGTGTGGCTCCAAACACCAAATTGATCACTTGCAAATAATAGGCATTCCCAGCAGTACAGTTTGCAGTGCTTCTCGGAGCCTGTGAGCCATTGATAGCGCTCGTAGTTGGAACTTTGAAAGTGGCGAATGAACCCCTTTCCCGCCTGTGACAGGCTTTGTAGCGTCGGCGTCGGGCGACCTCTCCTGACAATATCTAACTTTTCTTGAAAAGTTTGTCTTGAGAATGGCGTTAGAATTATATCCTCGACCAAATCTATATCTTCTCCTTCCGCCATTGTGGGTTGAAAAAACAGCTTAGTAGTACGCAAATTAATTTGTTTATCAGTTTCCTAGTTCTGAGACCTGTCCATATAGGACCTGCCTCTCAATATTGGTAATCCAATCAAAAATGTGCACGCACGTTTAACACTGGAGCCAGCCAGTAGGCGTACAATAGCCAACTCTAAAGCTGATTGGTTGACACTAAATTTTCATTTCCATTCACTTTAAGCTACAAGCGCCCGCACTGTTGATTCTGAAGGCCTGGGGGCAGATTTTAGACCCCTGGCAACACATGATGGCTGAATATGATTGGATAAAAGATCTAACATAAAGACCGCCCTCCAAATCTCAACTTGGGGCTGGAAGTAGTGCAACCAAGAGGAAAGCTATGAAGACTATAACTCTTACTCTGGGGAATAATTTAATACATATTTGTGGGAAAATATATTTAAAAAATATTATATTCTGATGATGTTTAGGCCAGCAGAGAAGGCCTTGCTGGCCCTGACGGCCCACCACTGCAAAAGAGCCACCCGCCTGCCCTCTGATCATTGTTGTGCCTCTTCCTCACAGAAGAGTTATGCTTAACTCTTCTCAGTAGAACTTGATCTGTTTTCCTGTTTAACTGTTCACTGGTGTGCGGTCAAAGTTACACCGCCAAGCGCAGGGTTTATCATCTTTTGTGTTGGGTGACTTTACCAAAAGGAAAAGTTTCCGCTTTGGGTAAGAATTAGCTTCACCGCTTTTCTTCCAATGTCTCCTTTTGTAGCTAGTGCCACACGGCTAGCTGCAGAGTCTTAGCTAGCTTAGCTGCAAGGCTTAACTAACCTGACTATCACGCCACAAGGCTAGCTATCCTACTAACTGGTTATTCTACCTGGAAGGGTAGAATTACTAGTTCACTCTTATTTAGCTTTAACCACTACCGCCGTTAACTAGACCGACTGTCCTAGTGTCACTGCCTATCGGTCACGAACCGCACTTTTGTTCGTCACAAGACCAACATAGCATTAGCTTCCTTTGGATAACTTTGTGCTAACTAGCTAGGCTATTAGCCCACGTGGTGAACGCTCACTATGTTCACATTGTTAAAGGACTAGCTGTTTTTTGGAGCCATAGAACTGGCTAGCTAGGCCCAGGGGGCAACAGGCAAGGCCCCGGCTTTTTGCTACTAACACATTGCGTCGGAGAGTACACAGAGCAGCCCAATGTGGTTTGTCGCCACGCTTAACTTGAGCCCTCGTGGACCGACGTCTTGTATGTCTAACCCGAGGACCTTCACCCACTTTTCCAGGGCTTGGCCCCAGAATAGTCATCAATGAGGACAATGGCAAGGGTATGTCCAACCTCCTCCAGGCTGCCAAGCAGGAAGAGGACGAGGAGGTGAAAACGGGGCATCAACGGTAGATGACAGAAATTTGCTCATTAACTACTTCAAACGGGCAGCGACTATACACAGAGTGGCCCGAACCTGTGGAGGGTGGCAACGCAGAAAGGGGCTGGTACGACGGGAGGAAGCTTCCCTTTTGCACCATCCCAGGCAGACAACTTCTCCCAGCCATCCCAGTTTACATGGTGGAAACCAAACGTTTTGTCAACATGAATGTCAAAGACATGGAGGAGCTGGCCAACCACCTCAACCCCAGTGCTTCGTCAATGACAGGCTCTTCCCTCCCTGTTAAGGCAGACTACTTCTCCATGTTTATCATCCAAAAGGTGTACATGTCTCCTGCACATTCTGTATGGTTGTTGAATATTACATCCCTACTACTGGCTTACCAGGCTGATTTGATGTTGGAGGTGCACAGTCTCCTATCGATTGGCAGGCCTAACCCAGACATTTGGGATGAGATGTTTTGTCACAGACCTTAACCGCTGAGTCTCCAGAGGCACCATTGAAGGCTGTGGCCATGACATGAGCCTTGCAGTGGAAGGGGAGAGGGCCCTGTGGCTCAACCTGTCCAGCCTGTCAGACAGAGAAAGCAGATTTCCTTGACTCTCCAGTCGAGCTGAAGGAACTGTTTGGGGTGGTTGTCGCTGCCATGCAAACTTCAAAAGAAGAAGGGCGAAGCCTTCAACTTCTGTCTGACCCATAGACCTGGAAATCGGGCTACCCAGCCTATCCCACCACAAGCCAGGGCTTCGTGGCAGTGATAGGCCAATTCGCGTGGGAGGCCCCCAGCGACAAAGTGGGCATCGAACCCACAGTTCGTACACAAAGCAAAAGTCTTGAATGATGCAGGTTAATTCTGCTCGCCACGAGTCTTTAGTGTCACACTCCTGATGGAAACTGAAGGTTACGTGCATAACCCCGATTCTATGATATTATGAGTGAGACATCTCACTAGTGGAATTCACCAGAATCTCCTAAGTAGCTCGAAGAACCAAAGATGCACGTCTGTCGGATGGGTCATGACGAATGAGGGAGCCCCTCCCCTCATACTAAAGAGCCATTGCCTGCCCGAACTTCCTCATTGCCTTGCGAGTATGGGAATGTGTTGATGTCTCACTCATAAAATTAGAGAACCGGGTTTTTGCAAGTAACCTTGAGTTCTCTTTCAATTATTCATTTTGACTTCTCAATAGTGGGATATGGCCAACTCCCGTATCACACACGCTCTCTGAAGCCAGGCAGTCTTAATATCAACCCTCGGCGGTCCTGACACTAAGAACAGTGAGGCCTCATCAGTAGAACCTCATAAAAGTATGAGGTGATGCCCAACAAGCTGCATTGCAAATCTCCTGCAAGGACATGCCATTGAACAGTGCCCAAGAGGTAGCCATACCTCTGGTGGAGTGAGCCCGTAGGCTATTGCTATTATATGCCGATATAATAGTTTCCACAATCCAATGTGATAACTGTGGACGAGCCCAGGACACAAGAGAGTTGGTTGCTCTTGTGCAATGCTCTCGTCCTATCCAAGTATATGCGCAACGCGCATACCGAACCGAAATGGTGTAACCGCTCCTCTTCCATAGAAAGGAAAGGTGGTGGGTGAAAAAGCCACAAGCTCCAAGATGAGACAATTGTATTTGACACTAACCTTGTGCATAAAGGCGGGGTTAGACAACAAGGTGACCTTGGAAAAGCCCTGGGCAAACTGCAGGCACGTATGGTAAACTGACAGTGCATGTAGCCACTTGTACATTTTGCAGAGGAAAGGGCAAATAGTAAAGCGGTCTTAATTAAGGGAGAGATTATTTATCTCCATGCTTTCATCTCCAAAGGTTGCCGTGAATTAGCCCTAAGCACAACAGACAAATCCTATGATGTGGTTAAAGGCTTTTCAACTGGAAGTTAGCAATGTGCCCCCTTCATGACGGGGTGTTTTCCCACCGTGTTCTCGTCAAAGCCTATATGACAGGCCAAGATTGCTCTAGATAAACCTTAACAGTGGAGAAAGCCTTCCCTTTGTTCGAGAGATCCTGCAAGAAGCATAACATCTCAGATTCAGATCATTGGTATGAAATTATCTGTTTTCGTTCACATCACTTCTCAAAAACGCAGCACTTATTTTCATACAGTGAGCGTGTTAATGGGCCCTAGCACTTTGGATTGTCTCAATGGCTCCAAGAGGCAAGCCAGTCGCATCCAGATTTAACCTCTCAAGGAGTTAGCAAGGCTCGGTGTATAACAGGAGAGTGATCTCCTATATCCAGAGCTTGCTTTGCCATGGAGGGGCTACCAAGATGAGGGATAAGCCTTCTCCCTCACTCTGGCCAGAGTGGGAAGTTTGAGGCTGAGAGGAGGAACATCGTAAAGCAACGTCTTCAGCCAAGGGTGTGCCAGCGCATCCACCCACAGTGGTGCATCGAGGGTGCTGACTTGTTGCACCCTTGACAACTACTGTGATTATTATTATTATTTGACCATGCTGGTCATTTATAAACATTTGAACATCTTGGCCATGTTCTGTTATAACCTCCACCCGGCACAGCCAGCAGAGGACTGGCCACCCCTCATAGCCTGGTTCTTCTCTAGGTTTCTTCCTAGGTTTTGGCCTTTCTAGGGAGTTTTTCCTAGCCACTGTGCTTCTACACCTGAATTGCTTGCTGTTTGGGGTTTTAGGCTGGGTTTATGTACAACACTTTGATATATCAGCTAATGTTAAAAGGGCTATATAAATAAATTGTATTTGAATGGGAATCCAATCTCCTACAAAACCTAACTGGGACAGCATTATGTCAAAAGAGATGGAATCTCTGCTACCACAGGGATCGCTCCTCAATCATGTTCTTATAAACCAACATGAAGGATGAATGCCAATTTTATTGATCAAGGAACAGATAATGACAAATGCTTCACCATACAGACCATTGGACAAAAGTAAAAATTAATAGTACACACAACCTGACAAATCTACAGCCTCAAATTAAACTTTCCTTAGTTGCCTTAGTGAAGGGAACCAGCATGAATGTTAGTAGAGACTGAAAAGCAAACAAACGTGTGACCATTTGCTGTGTTTATATGTAGCCATACCCTTACTCATGTTTTATAGAAACTGTAGATTATGTACTTCATAACACTACCATAACTTAATAGGGAATTTATGGCTATTTACAAAAACATATATACACTACCATTCAAAAGTTTGGGGTCACTTAAAAATGTCCTTGTTTTTCAAAGAAAAGTAAATTAAAATAACATCAAATTGATCAGAAATACAGTGTAGACATTGTTAATGTTGTAAATGACTATTGTAGCTGGAAACTGTAGATATTCCATTAAAAATCATCTTAGGCGTACCAAGGTCCATTATCAGCAACCATGACTCCTGTTAATGATAGAATCCTATCAAGGCATGTTTATTTTTCAGATCACATTCTTCTTTTCATAACTTAAATCCTTAGGAACAATGATAAATAAATACCAATACATGTAACGGCATCGTCACAGCTATCAACATAATACATAATACGGTTCCTTTTGCGATTTACAAAAATATCTCAAAGCCTTTTTTCTGAAATAGACTGTCCATTAGCAAGCAAGCCTCTTAAAATATTTACTATATTGTCAGGAAAATGTACTTCCACTGGATAGTTGTTAGTCTTGTGTTAGAGTGCATACAATCATGAACAGAGTGTTAGTGTGCATTAACTTAAAAGGGAAACAATGTACAGAACAGAATAGACACAGAAAAGCTACAATATCTCCAGCATGTAGCTATGGTTTTCAAACAGGGACAAACCACAATACAATGGTAATGTCAGTGTCTACAGAGGAAACTGTACTGCTAATAACAAGACAACCACGGTACATGTTTTTATTTTCCTACCTGATAGAATGTTACGGTTACCAATAGCCACAGCTTTCATAGATTAGCTTCATCAACAGATCGAAATGCTTAAAGTTGCAAACTAATACAATGCACACAAAAAAAACAGATGTATTTTTTTTTCCAAACAAGAGACTTGAACATTTCCTTAAGTCACTGCTCTAGTTCTATTTCTTTGCTGCATGTCAGGCTTGCTGTTGCATGTTCCTGATGCAAATTGGTAAAACATGCTTTTTTTGTTACAACAAATCATTTTGCACAGAGACGATTCGTCCCGTTCCAAAACATGAGAATAATAGTAATACAAAAACACAGGTATACAGTGACCTCTAGCAGATCTTCACTATCAGTGCACCTCATTTGTTGGACTAGTCAGTGGAGCCACACGCTTGGGCCTGGTCCATTTTTGGTCCCTAGTCTTTTCCATTTGGACCCATCCCTATGGTGTTCACAGATCTGAAAGAACTGGCTAGGTTTATGAAGAAATACTTACAATGCTCCACTTAAAATTATTAGTCAATGATTTTAGTTATCTATTTCTCCCTATTTCTCCCTTTGTTCTGTTATTAACTTTTTCCTGTTTTGGCTAA
Source organism: Oncorhynchus gorbuscha (assembly GCF_021184085.1). Lineage (NCBI taxonomy): Eukaryota > Metazoa > Chordata > Actinopteri > Salmoniformes > Salmonidae > Oncorhynchus > Oncorhynchus gorbuscha. The sequence goes on along the minus strand of NC_060190.1, from coordinate 22,125,857 downwards.
GTTCATAATTTTAAAAGGCTAAATGGTCATTAGAAAACTCTTTTGCAATTGTTATTTGATTTATTTTACCTTTATTTAAATAGGCAAGTCAGTTAAGAACAAATTTTTATTTTCAATGACAGCGTAGGAACAGTGGGTTAACTGCCTTGTTCAGGGGCGGAACGACAGATTTTTACCTTGTCAGCTCGGGGATTTGATCTTGCAACCTTTCGGTTACCAGTCCAACGCTCTAACCACTAGGCTACCTGCCGCCCCCTTGGCACAGCTGAAAACGGTTGTCCTGATTAAAAATGCAATAAAACGGGCCTTCTTTAGACATGTTGGGTATCTGGAGCATCAGCATTTGTGGGTTCGATTAGTTTTATTGTTTCTTTAATAGGCAAAACACTTTCGAGCTGTGCTAACATAATTGCAAAAGGGTTTTGTAATGATTAATTAGCCTTTTAAAATTATGAACTTGGATTAGCCAACAACATGCCATTGGAACACAGGAGTGATGGTTGCTGATAATAGGCCTCTGTACGCCTATGTAGATAATCCATAAAGACATCTGCGTTTCCAGCTACAATAGTCATTTACAACATCAACACTGTCTACACAGTATTTCTGATCAATTTGATGTTATTTTAAATGGACATTTCTTTCAAAAACAAGGACATTTCTAAGTGACCACAAACTTTTGAATGGTAGTGTATATAGAAATCTAATCATAAACTTTTAGCAAACCATTCCTGATCCCGAATCCTTCTATCAAGGCATGTTTATTTTCATAACTTAAATCCTTAGCAAGTTATAAAATAAAAAGTCAGTTCATGATAAATAAAAAATCACAATACATGTAACGGCATCGTCACAGCTTTCAACATAATCGGTATCACATCTGGAATAGGCTGTGTCACTGAAAACAGTTCCTTTTGAGATTTACAAAAATATCTCAGCCTTTTTCGTCACTGTAGAATAGTGTTATTGTAAAGTAACTTCATTTCCATTGAGAAATAGACTGTCCATTAGCAAGCAAGCCTCTTAAAATATTTATTATATTGTCAGGAAAATGTACTTCCACTGGATAGTTGTTAGTCTTGTGTTAGAGTGCATACAATCATGAACAGTGTTAGTGCACACTCACTTAAAAAGGGAAACAGATGTTACAGAACAGAGTAGACACAGAAAAGCTACAATATCTCCAGCATGTAGCTATGGTTTTCAAACAGGGACAAACCACAATACAATGGTAATTTCAGTGTCTACAGAGGAAACTGTGCTGCTAATAACAAGACAACCACGGTACATGTTTTTATTTTCCTACCTGATAGAATGTTACCAATAGCCACAGCTTTCATAGATTAGCTTCATCAACAGATCAAAATGCTTAAAGTTGAAAACAACTATCACAATGTAAAAAAAACACATGTAAACATTTTTTTTTTTAAACAAGTACACCTGAGACTTGAACATTTCCATTTCCTATTTCTTTGCTGCATGTCAGGCTTGCTGTTGCATGTTCCTGATGCAAATTGGTAAAACATCCTTTTTTTGTTACAACAAATCATTTTGCACAGAGACGATTCGTCCCGTTCCAAAACATGATAATAATAGTAATACAAAAACACAGGTATACAGTGACCTCTAGCAGATCTTCACTATCAGTGCACCTCATTTGTTGGACTAGTCAGTGGAGCCACACTCTTGGGCCTGGTCCATTTTTGGTCCATTTGGCCAAATCCCTATGGTGTTCACAGATCTGAAAGGACTGGCTAGGTTTATAAAGAAATACTTAGAATGCTCCACTTAAAAGTATTAGGGAGATAGAGCCATCACTACTGTATATTGATATACTTACCCAGTGATTTAATACTTCAGGAAAGTTACATTTAATTCTGCCTAATGTACCTGTTATCCACTTTTTTCTGTTTTGGACTGGATTATTTCAAATTCATGAAATTGTGGTAATTTAAGATATATATGAAATTATATACATAGTTATACACCCAGTGCCTTTTATGGAAGTATTTGATTGCGTTTTCATGTGTTTTGTGCTTGAAGTGCATTAAGAAAATAAATTGCACACTGCCTTTGAAATGTCACCACAATTTCCCAGGGTATAACTGTGAACACCAAATGGGGAAGTTGCTATGCGGGCTGAGAAAAGAATCCGAGAGCCAATTTGCATCAGACAGACACCTGGCTGATTGCACTTCCAATCAGAGACACACTGCACCCAAACTGATGTGACAAAAATAAATGGAAGCATCGCTATTCATTGGTGCTGTATATCTGAACAATTACCTTCCATAGGTATGACTCCTGAAGAGCAAAATACTACATTTTTAATCTACACTTAATTTCTATTCCTTCAGAGAAAGCATAGAAAAACAGCTAATGCACTGGGACTTGGCTTTTCCAGAGATGCATATATCGTACTTCTGACTGGAGGATTTTAAGGGTAGAGAGTACTTGAGGCAAGACCAGTTTCTTCATGTCTCCCAGCTTTTCCCTGGATCTACAACATAGGCTAAACTATTGTACTACTGTGTAAATGTTGAAGTTCTCCAAGGTGAACAGAACCCAGTTAGAGTCGAAGTTGCCTATTTGAACTATACACCGACAAGAAATTGTGCTTCCTATTTCAGGTGTATATGTTCATATGTTTAAGGTGGTAGAGGTAAAATAAAAAATAAAAGACAAAATAAAAACTGTACAACGTTAGTGACTGCAAGAGTCACCAAGCCATCCATGACTGACCCTTTGGAAACTGAGATGGACAGGATGGAGGGGAGCAGCAAGACCAGGTGACTGACAGGGCATCACAGGCAGGAGGACAGTAGACAAATGCCATGTCAACACAAGTCACACCAGAAACCCCACAATCCATCTGAGCGGACCCTGGTCTGTTTGGCATGCCATGCCCACTGCCGTCTTTGGAATATCGATGACACAACAGAGGGCCGATGTGATGGCCCTGATATCCTCCAACAGTGCCCATTCAGTGACGTGAGACGCATGAAGTAAAAAAATAAATAATAATAATACAAACTTGACAGTGACTGCATCATGTTTTTATACGTCATGTTAAGATGGTGTCTCCAATCACATGACTAGGATGTTCAGTGGCAGAGTGAATATCTTATGACGAACATAAGATATCAAAGAAAAAAGGGGCAAGCAAGTCATTTTGTTCATAAGCTATGAGAAAGAAGACCTAATGCAGGGTGCTTTGCACATTGACAAGAATGAACCAAGTTTAGTTTGAGTATGAGTCTGTAGACCCATAAAAGTTCAATGGGACCTGTGCTTGGAGCAGGATTTCATTAGAGGCTTTGTAGCCTAATTTTCATGACCTCTCCACCAGTCCTGAGCCACACTGATGGGGATTTAGTAAGGAAACATGGATGAAAAGAAACCCAAACCAGGCACAATTTTGACCCCCTCTTTCAAATAAGAGACAAAGACAGTTGGCATATTTTGGGATATGTACAAAGTCTAGGCTATTGTATGGTTTCTTTCCTGGGACTCCATCTCTTTGGATTGGATGAAAACCAGTGTTGGACTTGTGCTCCATAGAATCTCCATAAAAGTGTAGGACTCCAGTAGATAAATAAATAAAACAAGGGGCGTCAACACCCAGATTCATATCGCGCTGATAGGTGTTCAAAATACACAGAGGGGACTTTGAAGAATCTGCAGAGACAAGCTCCAAATTATACTTAACAAAACCATTCACAATTACACTGTGTGTGTGTGTGTGTGTGTGTGTGTGTGTGTGTGTGTGTGTGTGTGTGTGTGTGTGTGTGTGTGTGTGTGTGTGTGTGTGTGTGTGTGTGTGTGTGTGTGTGGGGGTGATGTACCTGGCATTTTCTGGTAATGCCAATGTGCAGAGGCACAACTGAAAAAAGGTGGGGGAGCAATGAGTGCAAATTGTTTTAGAATCCAAAGTGAAGTTGGTGGTTTGTTGTTCGTGTCTGGCATTCATCCTCTTCAAAATCCCTCCCTCACCATCTTTCGCTCTTTCCCCTTCTCAGCTGGTAGTGTTACTGGTGGACCTCGTTGGCTATGAGGCTGTCTTCACCGGACTGGAAGTCAGCTTCATTGAGACTATTCCCAGTGTTTATCATCTCCTCATCCTGTGAGGACCCCCGATCTTCCTCCCCACTGCCTGTGCAAGCATCATCCATGATTGGGTCCTGTAAAACCTGGGCAATGTATGTTGGTTGCTAAGGAGAAAAGAAACAAACATTCAATGTTATGAAGGATCCTGCATGTCACCATTAATATGTTTATAAATGGCATCGTGAGAAGTTAAAGGTGTTTGAATTTGTACTGATAATTTCAACTTCCACTTGTTTTTGAAAGAATACTCCTTAGCTTTGTATTGCTTCATACTTCATCATAACCCATACATACATACAATGGTTGAGTTCCTGCCTGACTACATTGCAGATCAATGCCAGCTCTTACAAGCCCTGGATAGGTATTTAACATATCAGTTAAACATATCATATGATATAGCAAAATGATGCCTGACTGCGTAGTCGACACAACCATTGGTTGATGCAATACAATGCCTGCGCATCTAGTCGGGCAGAAAATCGCCCATTCTATGCGAGAAATGTTCACATGTTCAACTGCCAAGAATGTGAACCAATAGTAAATCAGCAAGACACTGCTGTTTGTTTACATTGAATATGATCAGAATGACTAGTGAACAAGCAACTTCAAAGTTCTTTATTTTTCTCTTATTCTTTCTTCTCTTTTTCTCTATTACAGATATTATAATTGACATTAAGACCTATTTAAAAGGGCTGCTGACTCCAAACCATCACTGGGACAGGGAATACACAGGGAGCAAATTGTCAAAAGTCTATAATAATGATGGATTGGATTTGTATAGCCCCTTTCAACCAACTTCGGTACTCAAAGCGCTTTAGATCATAAGGGGGAAACTCACCTCATCCACCACCAATGTGTGGGACCCACCTGGGTAATGCACAGCAACCATTTTGTGCCAGAACCCTTATCACACATCAGCTAGCATGGTGGAGAGGTGAGGAGTGAAATATGCCAATTAGGGGATGATTAGTTGGCCATGATGGAACTTAGCCAGGACACCCCTACTCTTGCGATAAGTGCTGTGGGACTTTTAACAACCACAGAGTTAGGACACCCATTTAAAGTCCCATCTGAAAGATGCAAGCCTAAGCAGTGCAATGTCCCCTTCACTGCCCTGGGGTATTGGGATTTGATCTTAAGACCCGAGGTGAAGTGTCCCATACTGGCCCTCCAACACCTCTTCCAGTAGCATCTAGTGTCCCATCCAGGGCCGACCCTGCTTAGCTTCAGAAGCAAGACAGAAGTGGGGTGCAGAGTGGTATGCTGCTGGTGAAAAGCTGACAGGGAGATGGTACGTAGTTGCATTGACAAGGAGACAAACATTTATATACAGCCAAGTCGGGCATCAGAACCCGACTCGTCAGAGTTTCCACTATAACACAAGCAATTTAGCACTTGCAAACATAGCGTGATAGCAGGTCGAGCTGGTGATTTTCATGTCATTTCAAATTAAAGGAACATTTTATATTCATCATTTTCAGCACCTCCCCAACATCAGCATATATAATAATATATTCTATTTAGCTGACGCTTTTATCCAAAGCAACTTAGTCATGTGTGCATAGATTTTACGTATGTGTGCTCTTGGGAAACGAACCCACATGAAAATGGTGTGTATCTATGTTTCGTACTCAAAAAGATAAAGAGGAAAAAAAGTATTTCCGATGACATGATCCGAAAACACTTGACATGGGCCGTGTTCGGGAGCATCAAAGCCGTGATGCCTCATTGTGACTGACTGATCTACAAATAATATTCAAATCAAATCAAATTTTATTTGTCACATACACATGGTTAGCAGATGTTAATGCGAGTGTAGCGAAATGCTTGTGCTTCTAGTTCCGACAATGCAGTGATAACCAACAAGTAATCTAACTAACAATTCCAAAACTACTGTCTTATACACAGTGTAAGGGGATAAGGAATATGTACATAAGGATATATGAATGAGTGATGGTACAGAGCAGCATACAGTAGATGGTATCGAGTACAGTATATACATATGAGATGAGTGTGTAGACAAAGTAAACAAAGTGGCATAGTTAGTGGCTAGTGATACATGTATTACATAAGGATGCAGTCGATGATGTAGAGTACAGTATATATGTATGCATATGAGATGAATAATGTAGGGTAAGTAACATTATATAAGGTAGCATTGTTTAAAGTGGCTAGTGATATATTTACATCATTTCCCATCAATTCCCATTATTAAAGTGGCTGGAGTTGGGTCAGTGTCAATGACAGTGTGTTGGCAGCAGCCACTCAATGTTAGTGGTGGCTGTTTAACAGTCTGATGGCCTTGAGATAGAAGCTGTTTTTCAGTCTCTCGGTCCCAGCTTTGATGCACCTGTACTGACCTCGCCTTCTGGATGATAGCGGGGTGAACAGGCAGTGGTTCGGGTGGTTGATGTCCTTGATGATCTTTATGGCCTTCCTGTAACATCGGGTGGTGTAGGTGTCCTGGAGGGCAGGTAGTTTGCCCCCGGTGATGCGTTGTGCAGTCCTCACTACCCTCTGGAGAGCCTTACGGTTGAGGGCGGAGCAGTTGCCGTACCAGGCGGTGATACAGCCCGCCAGGATGCTCTCGATTGTGCATCTGTAGAAGTTTGTGAGTGCTTTTGGTGACAAGCCAAATTTCTTCAGCCTCCTGAGGTTGAAGAGGCGCTGCTGCGCCTTCTTCACGACGCTGTCAGTGTGAGTGGACCAATTCAGTTTGTCTGTGATGTGTATGCCGAGGAACTTAAAACTAGCTACCCTCTCCACTACTGTTCCATCGATGTGGATAGGGGGGTGTTCCCTCTGCGGTTTCCTGAAGTCCACAATCATCTCCTTAGTTTTGTTGACGTTGAGTGTGAGGTTATTTTCCTGACACCACACTCCGAGGGCCCTCACCTCCTCCCTGTAGGCCGTCTCGTCGTTGTTGGTAATCAAGCCTACCACTGTTGTGTCATCCGCAAACTTGATGATTGAGTTGGAGGCGTGCGTGGCCACGCAGTCGTGGGTGAACAGGGAGTACAGGAGAGGGCTCAGAACGCACCCTTGTGGGGCCCCCGTGTTGAGGATCAGCGGGGAGGAGATGTTGTTGCCTACCCTCACCACCTGGGGGCGGCCCCGTCAGGAAGTCCAGTACCCAGTTGCACAGGGCGGGGTCGAGACCCAGGGTCTCGAGCTTGATGACGAGCTTGGAGGGTACTATGGTGTTGAATGCCGAGCTGTAGTCGATGAACAGCATTCTCACATAGGTATTCCTCTTGTCCAGGTGGGTTAGGGCAGTGTGCAGTGTGGTTGAGATTGCATCGTCTGTGGACCTATTTGGGCGGTAAGCAAATTGGAGTGGGTCTAGGGTGTCAGGTAGGGTGGAGGTGATATGGTCCTTGACTAGTCTCTCAAAGCACTTCATGATGACAGAAGTGAGTGCTACGGGGCGGTAGTCGTTTAGCTCAGTTACCTTAGCTTTCTTGGGAACAGGAACAATGGTGGCCCTCTTGAAGCATGTGGGAACAGCAGACTGGTATAGGGATTGATTGAATATGTCCGTAAACACACCGGCCAGCTGGTCTGCGCATGCTCTGAGGGCGCGATGAGTAGTTATTTATGATGCAAGCTGATTTGTAGATCAGTCAAGCTCGACTTGCTTTTGAAAGTCGGCTGCAATGTCGAAGTACTGTATAGCTTCATAAAATATTCAAGCTATAACTTTGATCTCACAGACGGTTCGTCCTTTCACCGATAGCTCGGTCTATGAATTTGAGTGGTTACATTTCTCCAGTCTCATCTTTTTTCCATTTTCCAAAACAATGGCGGGTGGCTGCTTTGTTGTTTTTTTGAATCCCAGATTTGGACCAAAGTCAGATTGTTTGTCAAGGGATCAAACAAACACACATCGTTGGAACACTGGACAAAATTACGCATTGCGATAACGTTGGGCCAATCTCACTGTGCCATCTGGACAGTTCCATTCTAGTCCCCCACAATTCAACAGCTTGGAATACTAACATTTTTTAAAAATCTGCTTACCTGAGACTTATTAGAAGGAGAAGAGAAGGTGCGGAGTGGAGGGCGGCCATTTTCAACCACGTCAACATCTGTTTCCTTGGTGTCAATCTGTTTAAGGCCAGAGGAGGGAAGAAAAGGGGGAAAGAAGGGGAAAGAGCTGTCAGAGATGATCCTCTATGGTACTACTTGGCCTAAGTCTGCTACCTGAATTGAAGGACTGGACACTTGGCGTGTTGGTGAGCCGTACCTTGAGCACAGTGACCCGTACCTTGTAGTTGTGAGCGCTGAGATACTTGAAGTGGCCGAAGCAGACGTGCGACAGGCATACCACAATGGTGATGATTAGGACCACCAAAGTGAACATGGACGTGGGGGTTACAAAGCCTGGGTTTTTTAAAAAGTGCAAAGAGATGATAATTTACTTTAATTTACTGTAATTTAATTTGTTTCACTTCAGGACTCACCCTCTGAAAAAGGTGGTAAGTGTAAGGTACTAACACATTACTAACACATTGTATATAGACTTATTTTTCTATTGTATTATTGACTGTATGTTTGTTTTACTCCATGTGTAACTCTGTGTTGTTGTATGAATAAATACACAATTAAACAATCCAAATTACCACTAATTCAGGAAAGAAAAAGATCCCCCCCCCCCCCCCAGCCCCTTACCTGTGCGCATGGTGGAAAAGAATAGCAGCCAAAAAAGACAGAGGATGGGAGCTGCCACCACCTGATTGACAGCACCTGAGTGGATTTTCTTGTCCAGTTTCGATGGAAGGTAAGCGTAATACATGTTGTATCTATCCACCAGGTGCTTCAGCAGCATGTACATCAGACCTAGAAAGAGGGAGAATTTTCTTTGTTTGAGAACTGTTGTTTAAATGGTATAACTACTGAACATGCACCTCCCCCCACCCATTTTAGGTATTTGCTGGAGACAACTGACATCAAATCAAATTGTATTTGTCACGTGCCGAAAAGGTGTAGACCTTACAGTGAAATGTTTACTTACAAGCCCTTAACCAACAATGCCGTTTTAAGAAAATACCTAATAAAAAAAGTAAGAGATAAGAAAAACAAATAATCAAATAGCAGCAGTAAATGACAATAGCGGGGCTATATACAGGGGGTACCGGTTCAGAGTCTGTGTCAATGTCAATGTGCGGGGGCACCGGTGTCGCGGTAACCTTGTACATGAAAGTAGGGTTATTAAAATGGCTATGCATGGAGTCTGAACATTTTTAGGGCCTTCCTCTGACACCGCCTGGTATAGAGGTCCTGGACGGCAGGAAGCTTGGCACCGGTGATGTACGGGGCCGTACGCACTACCCTCTGTAGTGCCTTATGCTCGGAGGCCTAGCAATTGCCATACCAGGCAGTGATGTAACCCTTCAGGATGCTCTCGATGTGCAGCTGTAAAACCTTTTGAGGATCTGAGGACCCATGCCAAAGATAGGTCTGTGCTTGCTCTTTGGGGATTACACCTGGGTTGCTACAGTTTAAATTCCTGATTTGAAGGGGTTACAAGTATTTACTAAATTAATAAATGTGTGTTCACTTTTGTCCAAAAAGCAAATGTTCCCATTCTTACTAAAGTAGACAAGGGTATATAAATCTAAATAAATCACTGACAGTGTCACCAGCAAAGCACCCCCACACCATTACACCTCCTCCTCCATGCTTCACGGTGGGAACCAGACATGTGGAAGTCATCTGTTCATCTACTCTGCGTCTCACAAAGACACTGTGGTTGGAACCAAAAATCTCAAATTTAGAATCATCAGACCAAAGGACAGATTTCCACCGGTCTAATGTCCATTGCTCGTGTTTCTTGGCCCAAGTAAATCTCTTCTTTTTGGTGTCCTTTAGTAGTGATTTCTTTAAAGCAATTCAACCATGCAGGCCTGACTCACGCAGTCTCCTCTGAACAGTTGATGTTGAGATGTGTGTTACTTGAACTCTGTGAAGCATTTCTTTGGGCAGCAATCTGAGGCTAGTAACTAATGAACTTATACTCTGCAGCAGAGCTGTAACTCTGGGTCTTCCTTTCCTGTGACGCTCCTCATGAGGGCAAGTTTCGTCATAGCGCTTGACGGTTTTTGCGACTGCACTTGAAGAAACTTTGAAAGTTCTTGAAAATGTTCCACATTGACTGACCTTCATGTCTTAAACTAATGATGGACTGTCGCTTCTCATTGCTTATTTGAGCTGTTCTTGCCATTATATGGACTTGGTCTTTTACCAAATAGGGTAAAGTCTTCTGTATACCACCCCTACCTTGTCACAACACAAGCGATTGGCTCAAACGCATTAAATTCTGTTGTTTGGTGCTTTCCCAGGTAAGGGGGCAGTAGCTCTTCAGCTGCATCAGAATCACAACTGTCAGTGTCCATGCTAGCTGGGCAAACAACAAATGTAGAATTACTGATGCTAGCTTTGGATGTGCTCATGAAGCAGAACAACTTGTGTTGTCGACAGGTGCAGGTGTAGTACTGCTGGTATGTCCAGCACATTGAATATAGTTGCGGAGAGTTGGTACGTGGTGAGCTGGTATGTCTATGTATGGACTTACTTTTTTTTAACCATTTATCCATTTGAGCAAACAGAATGAGCAGCAGCTATGTTTGGCTAATTCCTACGAGAGAGTAACGGTTAATGTGATTGGATGTTAATTATTTTACTAGGCGACCTGTATATGACATTGTGTTGTTATTTGCTGAACACTAGATGGTTTAATATTATTAAACAGGCTCTCGCTTCTGGTTTCAAGCACCCGGCTTGTACCTATACAGTGCTTTAACATAGAGATGCACAGCAGTGATGTATTAATACTGTATGTACACACCAGGAGTGGGTCAGCCTGTTCTAGGCATAACGCAGAGTTTAATTTTCCCCAATTTCCTTGGTGATTCATTCTGATGCATACAAAGAACTGCCAATAGGTGGCCCAAGAGAGGGGAGAGTAGTCCTCTCTCTTCCCCTACTCAATCTCTCCCCACTCTCTCCCTCTTACCCCTTTCCTCTCTAGGGAGAGGCGGGCTGACTCACCAAAGGGGACGATGATTGGACAGGTGATGCTGTATGTCATAACTACAGTGAAGACGGACATCATCCAGGCGTAGGCCGCTCCAAACTGGAATTCAAACGCTTGATGCTGTAGACACGAAAACATTCAGCATTGAAAAGTCAATTGAACTTGAGCAAGGCAGCGGCAATATATTCCTTAAGGACTCTTACCCTCTTTACGTTGCGCCTCTCTGCAGAGGAACGGGCCAGGGACAGTCGGATCATATACATGAGCAAGCCTGGAATCCGCAGCAGGTCCATGGCGTTACCGATAAACGCTGAGGCGATGACATAGTTGACAAAGAAGGCTCCGTTGTCAGGGAGGAAGACACACCTTATACAGGGGGAGGCACCACCAGTGTGATTAGATGGCATTTACGAGTAATGGCCTGACAAATCACACAGTAACTATGCTTTGGTTTCATTGAGAGAAATGCTGTTATGTACCAGGTAATTAGCAATTGTGTTGAAAGTACAGTACCAGGACGTACTACATATTTTCCCCATAATACCAGGCAAATACCAGCTGTAACAGCAATGGATCTCTTCTATAAAAATATAAATACTTACTCAAATCTGACAGTGGCGTCAGCAAGGAATTTCTTATCAAACAGCCAGCGGAAGAAGACATCCAAACTGTATTAAAAGCAACAACAACAAAAAATGAAATCAAATTAGCTTTCCTGAGCAGGTCATAATTTGGTTGATATCCGTAGGCAGATATTGGTTGATTATTCATGTGCCATTTATTTGATAAACTAATTTGGCAAAAACAATCGATCTCTACAGGGCATTTTGGGCCAAGGTGGACTTGCACAGCCAGGCACTGTAACTTCCTACCTAGGGCCAAGGGAAACTACTGTACTTCACCTGCTGATTTCTACAGCTAAACCTCAATCTCTTTCTAGGTGCCAGGCATAAGATATGCCCCTATTTTTACAATTTCATGTAGTTATATTTCAAAAAGTATACTATGATGGCAAAAGGTTAGGTTAGGTTTTTGGGTTTATTAATGACATTGTCCAAACTTTTTAGCCAGTAGTTATGAAAGTAGCGCTCATGAGCCATAAATGGTTCCATGAAAATAGCGTACTACGTCACATAAGTACAGATATGTGCACTGACCCACGTGGGGGAAAATTCTGGGAAAATGGCACAGCAGAGTTTCCAGAAAAACAGTCGCTTTCATACTAGGGACTTCGTGGCTAATTGAGGGAAGACAGTAATTCTGCTCATCGATTATGCATAAACTACACATTGACACATCCAAAGTGGTAGGTTTAAAAAATAATTAGTAGATGCCCAAGTTCTAGAGCATGTCTTTAAGGGATTTCATAAGGGATATTAGTTTAAAAAGTACAGGGCATATTACCTTAGTTGAAATAACTAACGACCTGCATGAAATGTTTTGCGACTTTAAAACACAGTTTAACAGGTACCTGCTAAGACCCAGTGAAGGCAGCAAGAGGACCATGAAGATGAGGAAGGTGTAGCACTTGTGCATGGTGGTCCGGTTCTCCCCCGACCTGCCCATTAAAAAAAAAAGAGAAAAAGGCCAATGTCACTGATGGAGCATTAAATCACTTCCATGATGATAATGGTCTATTTCATTTAGTTTCACGTATACTATGGCAGTTAAAAGCTAAATTACAGTAACATATACAAGAAACACATTTAAATTAATAGGATGATACAACCAATTTCAAATCAAAATGTCAGGGAGTTGAGGCAAGAAGGAAGGTGGAATGGTCTGAGCGGTGGAGGGAGCATCTTGATCACAGTCACAGCCAGGGATCTCAGTGGTTTTAACAAGCGTCAGAGACGGGTCTGCAGCCATCAGCACACCTCGCTGTCGCCGACGTCCTCAGCCTCTCCTTGTGGACTCTGTAGGTAGCTACTCCTCTTCACTACTAATTTGTAGCACCCACTCGGGTGATGCCCCGGCAGCCGCGAGCGCCAGAAAGCCATCGGTAATCAGAATAGCGGTCCTCATCTCTACAATTATACTAATTTAAGTGTGTGTGATCTTTGGAAAACCCCAAATCAAGTGGAAATAACATAGGTCAACTGTAAGAAACCCCTCCCATAAATGTCGGTGATTCCCCATTGTCAACAACACATCTGCACAAAGAGCTGTTGGAATTAAAGATCTCTCAGAACATAACTTTAATGGCCACATGTACTCTTAAAGGTCCAATGTAGTCGTTTTATCTCGATACCAAATCATTTCTGGGTAACAGTGGCTAAAATAAAATGATCAAAAAGAACCAAAATAGCTTCTCTGCGGTCAGACTTTTTGAGCAATCATTACCAGCAATCATTACCAGATGATTTGAGTAATCATTACCAGATGAGGCAAAAAGTATTTTGATCAACTATTTTGAACTGGAATAAATGCTGCACTATTATCAATTACCAACACAATTCCAGTCAAAATAGAATGTTGTAAGAAATACTGAAGCCTACCATTACTATATCCAACCCAACTGTTTGTTGCCACTATCATCCCAGTGGTTTTCAAACTTTTTGACCCGCGACCCCCAAAAAGGAGTGGTGCAACCCCCCACGCACACACATGCATGCATGTGTAGCCTGTCATTACAGCCATAAACCGTGACGCATAAACTGCTCTTTACACCTGCATGGATCGGAAGGTCATTCATTTTAGTAGCCAATATCAACAAGGGATATATGTCACTACTCTGGAGTCAACGCAGTTGGCTTGTGGTTAGTGTCTGAACTGAGATTGGAAGGTTGTGAGTTCAATCCCTGGCTGAGATAAACCAAAGAGTGTAAAAAATGGACCTGATGCATCTCTGCTTGGCACTCAGCATTAAGATGCTGTAGATTGGGGGTAAGGCCCTGTGCTAGACTAGCGTCCTGTCCAGACTCGCGCTACAGAAACAGGAGTTTGGCTCCTACCCTATGAGCAGCTACGGCTCTCATTAGCTTGTGCAAGGCTACATCTGCATTGTTTGGGGTTTTAGGCTGGGTTTCTGTATAGCACTTTGTGACATCGGCTGATGTAAAAAGGGCTTTATAAATACATTTGATTGACTGATTACTTACTCTGGAGTCCAGACAGAGTAAGCTAAATGATATGGCCTCCTGGAGGTCATTTGCAGTGCTCTGGCAGTGCTCCTCCTGCTCCTCCTTGCACAAAGGCGGAGGTAGCGATGCTGCTGCTGGGTTGTTTCCCTCCTACGGCCTCCTCCACGTCTCCTGATGTACTGGCCTGTCTCCTGGTAGCGCCTCCATGCTCTGGACACTATGCTGACAGACACAGCAAACCTTCTTGCCACAGCTCGCATTGATGTGCCATCCTGGATGAGCTGCACTACCTGAGCCACTTGTTGTGTGGGTTGTAGACTCCGTCTCATGCTACCACTAGAGTGAAAGCACCGCCAGCATTCAAAAGTGAGCAAAACATCAGCCAGGAAGCATAGGAACTGAGAAGTGGTCTGTGGTCACCACCTGCAGAACCACTCCTTTATTGGGGGTGTCTTGCTAATTGCCTATAATTTCCACCTGTTGTCTATTCCATTTGCACAACAGCATGTGACATTTATTGTCAATCAGTGTTGCTTCCTAAGTGGACAGTTTTATTTCACAGAAGTGTGATTGACCTGGAGTTACATTGTGTTGTTTAAGTGTTCCCTTTATTTTTTGAGCAGTGTATGTGAAATTCTTCAAATAGCCACCCTTTGCCTTGACAGCTTTGCACACTCTTGGCATTCTCTCAACCAGCTTCACCTGGAATGCATTTCCAACAGTCTTGAAGGAGTTCCCACATATGCTGAGCACTTGTTGGCTGCTTTTTCTTTAGTCTGAGGTCCGACTCATCCCAAACCATCTCAATTTGGTTGAGGTCGAGGGATTGTGGAGGCCAGGTCATCTGGTACAGCACTCCACCACTCTCTGTGTTGGTAAAATAGCCCTTACACAGCCAGGAGGCGTGTTGGGTCATTGTTCTGTTAAAAAACAAATTCTAGTCCCACTAAGCGCAAACCAGATGGGATGGCGTATCACTGCAGAATGCTGTGGTAGCCATGCTGGTTAAGTGTGCCTTGAATTCTAAATAAATCAGACAGTGTCACCATAACACCTCCTTCTCCATGCTTTACATTGGGAAATACATTGGTTCACCCACACCGCATCTCAAAGACACCGCAGTTGGAAACGAAAAATCTCCAATTTGGACTCCAGACCAAAGAACACATTTCCGCCAGTCTAATGTCCATTGCTCGTGTTTCTTGGCTGAAACAAGTCTCTTCTTCTCATTGGTGTCCTTTAGTAGTGGTTTCTTTGCAGCAATTTGAGAATGAAGGCCTGCTTCACACAGTCTCCTCTGAACAGTTGATGTTGAGATGTGTGTTACTTGAACTCTGTGAAGCATTTATTTGGGCTGCAATCTGAGGTGCAGTTAAATCTAATGAACTTAGCCTATGCAGCAGAGGTAACTCTGGGTCTTCCTTTCATGTGGCAGTCATCACAGCCAGTTTCCTCATAGCACTTGATGGCTTTTACGACTGTACTTTAAGAAACTTGAAAAGTTCTTGACATTTTCTGGATTGACTGACCATGTCTTAAAGTAATGATGGACTGTCGTTTCTCTTTGCTCATTTGAGCTGTTCTTGCCATTATATGGACTTGGTATTTTACCAAATAGGGCTATCTTCTGTATTCCCCCCTTACCTTGTCACAACACAATTGATTGGCTTAAACGCATTAAGAATGAAAGACATTCCACAAGTTAACTTTTAACAAGGAACACCTGTTAATTGAAATGCATTCCAGGTGACTACCTCATGAAGCTGTTTGAGAAACTGCCAAGAATATGCAAAGCTGTCGTCAAGGCAATGGGTGGCTATTTGAAGGATCTCAAATATAAAACACTTTTTTGGTTACTACATGATTCCACATGTGTTATTTCATCGTTTTGATGTCTTCACTATTATTCTAATATGTAGAAAATAGTAAAAAATAAACAAAAACCCTTGAATGAGTAGGTGTTCTAAAACTTTTGACCGGTAGTGTAGTTAGGATAGGAAAGTGAACAGTACCTCGTCCAGTGTTTCTCGAAGAAAGCAGAGTAGTAGACAATGGTGGGCAGCAGGGCAGAGAAAGCCCACAGGAGCAAAGTAGGGAAGAACTGGGTGATGATGGGGTTCTGGAGAAAAATTAAAGGGGAACAGAAGACAGACATTTCCTTAAGTGTCAACAAAGCCTTGCTCCGCAAAGGCCCTCAGATTCAGCTCTGTACCAAAAAGCATTCGATTCTGTCCAACTGCAATCTATAATGCCATACTAAGAACAATGACTGAATTCTCACTGACCAAAGTGCTAAGGCAGGGCAGGGTATGACTATTAAATTACGTCAGAAGCTTTGCTGGTTTTGATTTTTACCCTCTAATCAAGGACTGAATCAGACCTGGGAAAGCAGGTTTGTGTTCATTAAAGGAATGAAATTAAATGGAAAGGGACTACCAATAATTCACCAATAACAATGGTAATTCTCCATTTTCCGCTGCAAAACACTTAAAATCTTATTTTGTGGTCTACCCTAATAGTGTTTATTCAAACCTCTCCTCGGGGATCCCCAGACTTTTCAAAGTCTTTGTGTAATCCTGAACTAGCTCTCACCTAAATGACATAGTCAAAGGCTTGATGATTATTGACAAGTTGAATCAGGTTTGCAAGCTCTGGAATATATCAAATACATGGAACGGCTGGGGGTTTAAGAACCACTGCCCTAATAAACACAACCCAGATTAACTCTGGTCAATCAATGACATTCAATTAACAAACAAGTAGAAAAGAAAACTAGCAGTGATATGGCTTTCTAGGACTGGAATAAATGGCCCTGTACAAGGGCGTACTAGCAAATTCACAGTGCATAATTTTCTTTCATTATGTCAACGTATAATCAATTTAAGTTTCAGTTGACAAAGCCTTAAAAAAAATAATACATATTTTCAGATTGAACATATAGTGGGAGAGAACAACAGTGGGGAAAGATAGAGAAAGGTTGTAATCAAAGGACAGAAGGCTGGATTCGAACCCATGCCGATACTGAGGACCTGTGTAGCAGAGGCTACTAGACCAGCCAGGCCACGACAAAACCTTTGATATGTAGTGAAATACATTGGGGGGGATATCGAAGATGTCCTTACATTGAGATACTCCACAGGCTTGGTGACGTTAAACTTGTCCATCGTGGAGATAATGATGGCGGGGGTGGTGAGAAAGAAGAGCAGGAGGAAAAGGATGCAGTTGATGATGAAGCAGCGAATCCACCAGGAAACGCCCCCAACCATAAGTGCTCCCTGTCAGAGAGAAGTGGATAGACACAGAGATCATTTGTAAATCATACAACATTTAAACAAGTCATCCCAATATGAACATTAAAGTGTTACCTTCATATCAGACTTAATACAATACCTTCTGGTAAGGTAATACAAATACAAAAGAAAAATATAACACTAGTTTTGTTCATCACTTAAAAGATGTCAATACAATCATAAGATTTGTTGATATCAAATCTATCGACCAAAATTCACACCCGTGTGCACAGGCACATACTATTATTCTGTTTTATGGGCGCTGAACAATTGTGCCATTATTATAAGAATTTTTTGTTGATCTTAACTTTTTGGTAGAGGTTACCGCCATAGTTTCCTATGACCGAAAGAGCTTCTGGATATCAGAACAACGATCCTCGATTTGGAGGAGGATTTCTACTTCAATGAGTCGGTGACGAAGGACAGGCCCAAACCACAGACATTTGAAAAAGGAAGAGGCAGTCTAACGCTGACTGGCATGTGGGATACCTGACGACGAGTGGATAAACCTCTACCCTCTGTTCTATTGGTGAATGTGCAATAACTGGAGAAAAAAACTGGACAAGCTACGTTGGAGACTATCATATCAACATGATCTGAAGAAATCTAATATCCTACGTTTCTCCGAGTCGTGGATATTTTTTTCTATATATTTTTTAAATTTTACCTTTATTAAACCAGGCAAGTCAGTTAAGAACATATTCTTATTTTCAATGACGGCCTGGGAACAGTGGGTTAACTGCCTGTTAGGGGCGGAACGACAGATTTGTACCTTGTAGGCTCGGGGGTTTGAACTCGCAACCTTCCAGTTACTAGTCCGGTTACTAGTCCAACGCTCTAACCACTAGGCTACGCTGCCGCCCCTATGGCAGGTATGCTCGCCTGAATGAGAATACCTCATGATAAGCTGTAGACCAGGTATTCCCAAACTGGGGAACGTCAAATAAAATATTTAAATAATAAAAAATATAATTTTTTTAAATTAGGCATTTATTTTCCTTTTTCTTCCTTCACATTTTCAAACAGTCCATTTATATTTTCCAACTGGGAAATACATTTGGGTGAGGTGTTTTTCACCCTCGCCTGAGTAGTCTCGTTTCACTGCCAAAAATAATAAATAAACCATCGAGTGTAGGGCGAAATAAGAACACAATGTCAAATACAGGTAGGCTAGTCAAATAACTAACATTCAAATCACATTAACCCTCACTCTCTTGCGGGAATTGCACAAACGGTCCGTATATTGCCAAACGTAGCTGATGCTCATGTTATTATCTGTACTGATGGTACAAAAGCCATGACAGGGAGACATAGTGAAGTAGTAAAGCGCGTGCAAGCAGTTGCTCCCGACGCTACTTGGGTACACTGCAGAATCCACCTACACTGCAGCATCCACCGAGGTACTCTTGCTGCTAAGGGAATGACTGACAGCTTGAAAGACATTTGGACACTACAGTGAAAAATGGTTAACGTTGTTAAAGCAAGGCCCCTGAACTCGTGTATTTTCTGCACTATGCAATGATATGGGCAGCGGCCATGTAACGCTTTTACAAAATACAGATGTGCGCTGGTTATCAAGGGACAAAGTATTGACACTATTTTTTAAATTGAGAGACGAGCTTAAAGGTTATTTTACCGACCATAATTTTCACCTGTCTGACGGCTTGCATGATGACGAAATTCTGACATGACTGGCCTATCTAGGTGATGTTTTTTCTTGCCTGAATGATCTGAATGTAGGATTACAGGGACTCTGCAACTATATTAAATGCGCGGGACAAGACTGAGGCTATGCTTAAGAAGTTGGAGCTCTTCTCTGTCTGCATTAACAAGGACAACACACAGGTCTTTCCATCATTGTATGATTTTTGTGTTCAAATGAACTCAAGCTTACGGACAATGTCAAATGTGATATAGCGAAGCACCGGAGTGATTTGGATGCCCTATTACGCAGGTATTTTCCCAAAACGGATGACACAATTAACTGGATTCGTTATACTTTTCAAGCCCTGCCTCCAGTCCACTTACCGATATCTGAACAAGAGCCTCATCGAAATTGCAACAAGCGGTTCTGTGAAAATGGAATTTAATCAGAAGGCACTGACAGATTTATGGATTGGGCTGCGCTCAGAGTATCCTGCCTTGGCGAATCGTGCTGTTAAGATACAGATGGCCTTTGCAAACACGTACCTATGTGAGAGTGGATTCTCAGCCCTCACTGGCATGAAAACTAAATACAGGCACAGTGTGTGGAAAATGATTTCAGAATGAGTCTCTCTCAAATACAACATTGCATAGTTGTGTGTATCCTTTCAAGCACACCCTTCTTATTAACCTGTGGTGAGTTATTCACAATTTGATGAACAAATAAGGTTTTTATGTAAGGATGGTTAAATAAAGAGCAAAATTATTGATGACTATTTATAGCCTGGTACTATAAAAGCACTTTGTCACTTCCCACAAGCCAGGTTGTGACAAAAACTCACTCATTATTATGTTTAATAAATGTATTGTATAGTGTGTGTGCGTGGCAGGCTTACAATCATGACCCAAACATTTTTTTGAGAGTGTGCTGACCCTGGTGCTAGAAGGGGTATGCAGCTGGAGGTTGAATGTTTGAAGGGGTACGGGACTATGAAAAGCTTGGGAACCACTTTTATGATCTATATATTTAAAATCTGTCTATTTACCACCACAAACTGATGCTGGCTGGCACTAAACCCACACTCAACGAGCTGTATAGGGCCATAAGCAAACAAGAAAATGCTCATCCAGAGGCGGCGCTCCTAGTGGCCGGTTATTTTAATGCAGGAAAACTGAAATTAGTTTTACCTCATTTTTACCAGCATGTCACCGGTGCAACTAGAGGTAAAAAAAACTCTAGATCACCTTTACTCCACACACAGAGACACATACAAAGCTCTCCCTCACCCTCCATTTGGCAATCTCTATCCTCCTGATTCCTGCTTACAAGCAAGACTTTAAATCAGGAAGTTCCAGTGAAGCACTTAATACAGAAGTGGTCTGATGAAGCGGATGCTAAGTTACAGGATTGTTTCACTAGCACACAGCGGAATGTGTCCCGGGATTCATCCGATGGCACTGAAGAGTTTACAACAGTCATCGCCTTCATTAATAAGTGAATCTACAACGACATCCTCACCAGTGGAGGCTGGTGGGGGGAGCTATAGGAGGTCAGGCTCATTGTAATGACTGGAATTAATTTATTGGAATGGAGTCAAGCATATGCGTCCATATGTTTGATACAGTTCCATTCCAGCCATTACAAGGAGCCGGTCCTCCTTTAGCTCCTCCCACCAGCCTCCTCTGGTCCTCAGAGTGACCATGCGTACATATCCCAATCAGAAGCCATGGATTACAGCAAACATCCACACTGAGCTAAAGGCTACAGTCGCCTCTTTCTAGGAGCTGGACACTAATCTGCATGTTTATAAGAAATCATGCTACGCCCACCGAAGATCAAACAGGCAAGGTGTCAATACAGGACTAAGATCAAATCCTACTACACCGGCTACGATGCTCGTCAGATGTAGTAGGGCTTGCATTCTATCAAGGATTACAAAGGGAAACCAAGCCACGAGCTGCCCAGTGATTCGAGTCTACCAGTCTAGCGAAATGCCTTCTATTCTTACTTCGAGTCAAGCAACACTGAACGATGCATGAGAGAACCAGCTGTTCTCGATGACTGTGTGATCACACTCTCCGAAGCCAATGCACTGGGCGTTTTACTGTCCATATCAGGGGATCTCTTTAAATGACACATTTATATTCTAGAGAATAAAGACCTTTTCCAAAGTATATTTTGAGTTTTGTGGATATGTACCATATCCTGAAAAAGTCTGAATCCAGATGTGGCTATTAGACATATGATATTGGGATTACGCTGCATATCACACATGGACATTTCCTATGGCCGGATATGGACTCATTCAATATCCTGAGATATGTGAAATCCTATTTTCTCTCTTTGTTTTTACAAATACTGACTGTATACATTGCCTATCTGTTTTCTCAGCACATTCAAAATATGAAGATCTATTGATTCCAGATATGCTTCTCTTGGCTGAGGTGATTGCTACAGCATGATTTCTGATGCATGAGTTTTAAGCACATGCTCAATAATTTGACGAATATGAAATTAATATTTCTTTCACGCACAAATAATGTTTAGATTCCCTCCGGATATCATAAATGGTATGGCAGGATATTGACTCATTAGATATCCTGAGATAGACCTGTGAATATCTTATTTTGTCTATATGATGACCTGTGGATATCTTATTTTCTCTATATGATGACAAATATTGACAGTAGGCCTGCAAAGCATATTTTCTCAGTACATACAAAGCATATGCTCTTGACTGAGGTCCATATCAGGATCTTGCTATGCATTTTACTATGCTAAATAAGGAACATTTCTGATGCATATTTGAGGACTTGATCAATAATTCGACAAATATTAAACCATATCATTCTTTCAGAAACCAGCTATAATTTTGATATTGCCTCTTGATAAAGGTGCGCATAAACTGCAGGCTAAAATCACTAACTGGTAGCCTAGCAACAAGTTCCAACTGTCATTTTGGAATTTGGGTGCCACAAATAAGTGTGTTAACGGTGTGGTCAAACTGACAACTGGATAAATAAAGTGAGAAAAAATAAAGTGAGAAGCTGTTCCAAAAATACCCCAAAGAAGTTAAAGCTAAAGTTTTTCTTTTTCTTTATTTTTATTTTTTATTTATTTTTATTTATTTCACCTTTATTTAACTAGGCAAGTCAGTTAAGAACAAATTCTTATTTTCAATGACGGCCAAATCTGTCGTTCAGGGGCAGAACGACAGATTTGTACCTTGTCAGCTCGGGGGTTTGAACTTGCAACCATCCGGTTACTAGTCCAACGCTCTAACCACTAGGCTACGCTGCCGCCCCAAAGTGAGTATCTAATTTAGGATGTTTTGTTATCTTAGTAACTAGAATCAGGAACGTCAGCTAAATTTGGCCCGCAGCAGTAGCTAGCTAGGTGGGAAACGTAAACTCACCCCATTCTGTACAAATGTGCGCAACCGCAACATTCAAACGAGGCTACAAAGAAAACGAATGGGACTGTAGCGACTGTGTTGACTTCAAAATCTGGGGTGTGAACTACGTTTCTATTCAAGCGTTGATAGACATGGTAATAGCTCTATACTATTGGAAAAAAGTTGAAAAAAACGTGTCATGCTGTAACGTACAGCACGCATAAAGCAACCATTTCTGTCTTACAATCTCTCTCCACCAGGTGTAGCACTTCTCTCATAATTTTAAAACAAGAAATGGACTGTGACGGGTGTACCTAGTCATTTTATGCGTCATCACTACAAGCGATCATCCTTCTCAAATAGGTATGTAATGTCATATTATATAAACTCTTTATAGCGTATTATTTACATTTTAGAAGCGATAAGGTGATTCGTTGGACAGATCTAGTGAAAAAAAGCAATTTTCCCACACAACATCTCTCCTTCTCACTATAACGCATTAGTTTCGCTTCCCCACCCGCCATTTTTAAAAAGACCCGACGTGGCTCATTGCCTTCTTGAATCATGCAGAAATGGGCAGCGTGGGGGTCATGCAATTGATTCTGTTGGAAAGGGGAGAAATTGTGCTTTTACAATGGTATTGACAACACAGTTGATCTGGAAGTATTACGTTTTTGGGGTGCTAAAATAAGGTCAATTGTACAGACCAAGGCGATGTACAAAAGTGAGTGAGTTTACGTTAAACGCTAACTGGTAGCTTAGCCAGCTAACTAATTAAGAAATTGCCTTCTCTTCCGGGATTTTTTTTATTTATCCCCATCAAGCCTCAAGCTGACAGCTAACATTTTAAAATGTTTAGGCAGATTTTGTATTACTGGTCAATATAAGCTAGCAACCTGGCTAGTTGGCTTATTCCAGTTAATCTTCTCGTCAAGAATGAAGCAGGTAGAGTAGCTACCTTGTGGTATGGTTATGTGAATGGACAATATGTTCTTGCAACATTGACAATTTTGATTAATGATTTATGCATTGACAGTTGAGTGGATTACAAACCAATACTACCACCATGTTGTGTCTGGACTTTGAGGGACCACAGCTGGTGACTCAATCTGCACCCATCGTCCATATCAAAACAGGGCAGGCAGGAGTATTGAGGGTGTTTTATTTTATGTTAAATAAATAAACAAACAGTTAGCAAAGATTGGCCTACGTTTGAATATTTCCAGAAAATGCAATATGTGTTGTGATTGGAGTTCTGGATTTGCTATGCAGATTTTTTAATTTTTTTACAGAAATAACAGAGATATGCTTTGGAAATAGCAACTTGGATGAAATATGACAATGTTTGCCTTTCTGTGTCTTGTATAGTCTACTACTGAATATGGTGAAAATGAATGCTCAGATATGTCACCTTCTTGTTAAGAACCACACTGATTTATAATTTGGGCGCTGGACCTGTCATGAGGAGGATTTAGCCCAGGTTCGATCAGACATACTAGGATGAATATTACATATTATGCAAGGAAATGTATTGAAATAGTTTAAAAAAAATATGAATGACAAGCAAATGATCTGGTAATGACTACAGATATTAGGCTTAGGCGATATCCAGATTGTCATACCTTCATACCGACCTTGTCCCATAAAGGGTTACTCTGTAATACTGGCACTGAACGCAAGGGGTGCTATTGTAATCTGACGGTTAGCAATGCTAAAAAGTACATGTAACATCCCATAGAGAATGCTAACTAAATGCTAATGATCGCTTTGCGGAAATTGTATCATCTCTGACCTAAAGTTATTGTAGGACAGACATCTCAGCTCATAAAGTTACACAACTAACTAACACATGCTACTCACAGTTTGCTGCATGCACAAAACAAATATCAGACATCAGGAGGGGATTCTCTGTTACCAAGCTTAACTTGATTTTGAAAGAAGCTAACCACTTAGCTAGATAGCTACTAAATTAGCAAACCAAATGCACAACTGCAGAACATTTAGCACATTTTAGACAGTTAATAGTTATAGGATATTTAACTTCCAACATTTCAATTCCATACTGTTACTATACTGAACAAAAATATGTAAAATCTTGGTCCCATTTTTCATGAGCTGAAATAAAAGATTCCAGAAAATGTCCATATGCACAAAAAGTTTACTTCTCACAAATGTTGTGCACAGATGTGTTTACATCCTTGTTAGTGAGCTTTTTTCTTTTGTCTAAATAATTGGCCCAGCGTCGCTCAGGTTAGGGGAGGGTTTGGCCGGTAGGGATGTCCTTGTCCCCTCGTGGACTAGCGACTCCTGTGGCCGGCCGGCGGCAGTGCACACTGACACGGTCACCAGATGTACAGTGTTTCCTTCCACACATTGGTGCAGCTGGAATCCGGGTTAAGCATTGTGTCAAGAAGCAGTGCGGCTTGGTTTGATTGTGTTTTGGAGGACACACGGCTCTCAACATTCGCCTCTCCTGAGTCCATACGGGAGTTGCAGCGATGAGACAAGACTATAACTACCAATTGGATACCACAAATTGGAGAGGAAAAAAGGGGTAACAAATAATAATAATAAGATTAGGTGCCTCATTTATTTCAATTAACTGATTTCCTTATATGAATTGTAACTCAGTAAAACCGTTGCATATTAAGTTCATATTTTTGTTAAGTATATATCACCTGGCATGTGCTGCACAACAGTGAGTGACCCACAAGGCTCAGGTCTGTCATAGTTGTAAACAACCGGGACTACCGGTAAACTTCATCATGCAAAATTATGTGATGGGAGATAAAGATTGCATTCTTCATTTGACCTAACTTATTTCACAAGTCGACTGCAGGTATTTACTTAAGTGGCAACAAATATTAACATTTATAAAAAAACTTTAAGAAATTGTTTTGAAAAAACATCCTGTGGCTATTTCCAAATATGCCAATAAACGGTGTTAACGGTATACCGCCCAAGCCTAACAGATATGATACATTTCAGAAAATATGTGGATTCCTTCATGCCTTAGTATAAAGGATTAGACACAGTATGTCAGCATGGTGACACATACCCCTTTCCGGAGTCAGAATATTCTACAAGAGGATCTTGCATGGAATTCTGGGGAAAGGCTGTTTGCTGATCAAGCTCTGTAACAATTTTGGCCTAAATTAAACTTCACTAGTTAAAAGTACATATTTGACCTAAATCGGACTGACAATGAGTAAGGATAAATATTCAAGTGAAAACGGCATCAAAGAGAAGCTAAACACGGTGAACGTAGCAGATTAAGTCGCTCACCGAGCCCAACTCCACGAGGTGTTAGAGTTCGCCATCACAGCCGAAACAGAGATGGCCGGAGATTCATCTCTCATGGCAGAAGTTATTTAGACGAGAAACAGCCACCTCCCTATGCAAAATGCAAATCACTATCAATGGCACGAAGGCTACTCTAGAGAAAAATGATAAACGGGTAATACATTACCAGGCTATTAGCTACCTGATGGGCTAGTTAGGAATTAGAAAAGGAGACTTGTTGGAAAACTTTTTCGTCGTAATAATATTCAAATTTTTGGGGTCAAAACCAATGCAGAAAGGGGGCAGAAAATGTCTACAAGATGGTAAGGGAGGTTTTGGACATCGATACTGCTACACCTTTGGTCATAGAGAGGACCCACAGAACTACACCTGCAGCCCAGAGCAGGCCCAGAGAGAAGGAGACACAGAGGCCCAAGCGCTATCACCGTGTGCCTTGTCAACTTCGAAACAAAACAGGATATAATGCAGCTGTCGAGAACCAAGGGAGACCTATTCTACAAAGACAAACGCATATCTATCTTCAATGACTATTCTTCAGAGCTATTGCAGAAGAGAAAATATTACGACAGAATCAAGAGAGAATTGGCAGCCAAAAACATCACGTACTCTCTGATGTTCCCTGCGCATCAACCACATCTTTGATTCTGTGCCTGCCGAGTCCTTCCTGCACTACATTGGGATTACAGAGCAGAGGACAGGGTCCGGAAAAGTTTGCAGACTACGTGGCAAATGGTTGGGCCCAGAAGGAGTGAGAGAGAAGGACTCAAGGCCAAAGAAGTAGCCTAAATCTACCGCGGGACAATGTCCTGTCCACATTGACTACTGAAGCAACCCCTTCTTAAGGACTTGAAACTACCTGGATTTATGCTCATAACTGGGATCATACTGCTGGACTAATTCATAAATCTTTGACCTACAGTTTGCTGGGATGGAGGTAATTATTCAATCTGGAATAAACAGAATAGCCTGATTTTCTCATTCCCACTTTCTCTTTTAATAGGCTAAAGAGTAAAGATTATCAATGTTTTACATTGTTTATGGCAATTACATATAGGCTACCCAAGTATAGGTTAGTCAAAATATTAACAAAAATTGCTAATCCTTTATTTATTTAAACAATGCTTTTGGATGCATTGAATGTTTTTTCCAGCCTTTAACCCTTACTGTTTAGGAAAGCCTGCTTTAGAAGGAGATACAGTCATAGAAGAATATGTGGGCAGGCTAATGTATTTATTTTCTTATTGATTTATTTTTGCGTTTTCTTATCTACTAATATTATTTGAGTTGGAAAAACATTTAATAGGCTATGGGGCTATATTTCATAGTTTATAATGGAGTGCAAGCTGTCATTGTTTCTGTAAGCTGTCATTGTAAATAAGAATTTGTTCTTAACTGACTTGCCTAGTTAAGTAAAGGTAAAAAATAAATAAACGAGGGTTTGTTTATGGGCCTCTCCCCTTTTTTTGTTGATTATTTATTTATTTTTGCATCCAGGCTACTCTTAAATGGTAGGTCGCTGAAGTGAAATTGTCAAGTGATAAATATTAGGTCAGATATAATATAGGCCGAAATATCACTTAGTTTCTACAATTGCCCCGGTACTGGGTCTCGTGAATAACCCCCCTTGTTTAAAGAACACCACCAAGATCTGCAACCCAGGAGTGTAGCAGTCTTATGTGTTCTACTTTTAATTTCACTGTTCAGGCTCCCTTCGTTCTAGTGGAGACACTGGTTTTTGTGTGGACGTTCTTGTTGTTTCTGTGTGTTTTGTATTGAAATTAAAAACAAGGGAGCATTTCTTTCTGCAAATATGGGTACAAGGAAAAGGTCTATTCAAATCAAGGTCTGTAGTGTTTTATATTGACACTTTATACTGACAATGAATTCACTTTTGATTTATAACGCGAAGGGCTTAAACCATGTGATTAAACAGTAAAAAATATTGACACAGCTAAAACAAATGGATTGTGACATTGCCCTCCTCCAGGAGACACACTTATCAGATGAGGAGCACAAAAAAGCTTAAACAGGAATGGGTAGGTCAGACTTTTTTCTCCTCTCACTCTTCCACAAAAACAATAGGTGTTTGTATATTAGGGCTAGGCCCCTTTTTCTTCACTTCCTGCCTGATTTTATTTTTTTGAGAGAGACCATGCAATGCAAGAGAAATGTCATATTGTGAATTAGCTCCCTGGATGCAATTCCTATGGCTTCCACATGGTGTCAACAGTCTATGTTCAAGGTTTCAGGATTGTAACTTCAAAAACGAATAGGAAATAACACTTTTAGTAGAGGGACACAGTCTTGGAAATTTGTGTTTGCGAAGCATAAAGAGATTAGCACCTACTAAAATCGGTTTCCTATTGAACAAACTTCTTTCAAAAATAAATATTATAGTTTGATTACATTTTAGGTTATCTGAGGAGTAAATAGTAATGTATTTTGACTTGTTGAAACAGATTTTCGGATTCCTTTCTCTGCAAGTTGAACGAGTGGATTACTCAAATCGATGGCATCAACTAAAACAGACTTTTGGGGATATAAAGGTTTTTATCTAACAAAACGACACTACATGTTATAGCTGGGACCCTTTGGATGATAAATAAGAGGAAGATTTTCAAAAAGTGAATATTTAAGCGTTATTACGTGAATGTATGAAAACTGTGCCGGTGGAAAAATGTTTGTTGTAATAGCTACTGTAAATCGGACAGTGCCTTTATATTAACAAGAATTTAAGCTTTCAGCCGATATAAGACACTTCTCTTTACCTAAATGTTTAAAATCCATAATATTTATGATTATTTATTTGAATTGCATGCCCTCCAACCGATCCTTAATAAGAAGTTTAATAAGAGGCCGTCTTTTACAGTTTAAAATCAAGTAACTGGGTTCAGAGGTTAAGTTTGTTATTGTTCAGTGCCTATTATTTGGCATAATTACTTTTGAAAATGTGTACACATTAACTTATGATTCCCCACAATTTATTAATAGATGTTTCTTAAATATTGCTAAGCATTCAAATACACATTGTATAGTTGGAGGTGGCTTTAACTGCATATTATCTCCAAATTTGTAAAAGTCACAACCAGGTGGTCCCATATTAAACAATGTCTAGAGCAGTTCAATTTCACTGTGAAGAACAAGGACTTATTGATATTTAGAGAAAGTTCAACCAAACAACAAAAGATTGTACTTTCTTTTTAAATCCTCATGGCACTTACACTAGGATATACTTTCTTATCACTCAAACCTTAGCTCATCAGGTAGAACACTATTCTAAAACAAAAGTTAAAATGCCGACAACCTAATACATACAGGTGGAGGATAAACACTTCTCTTCTTGGAGAAACTCATTTTCAAAAAGGTTATTCAAGCTGAACTTAATGTTTTGGGAATTTAACTCAACAGAAGGTGTCAGCCCAACCCTTTATTAGGAGAGTGCTAAGGCATATCTTAGGGCCTTTTCATCTCTGCAAAAAAAGTATGTATACAAAAAGAAGAGAAGATGGAGAGAGAAATTAGAAGACAGACATAAGAAACAAGGGGATGGGGACACTAATTCAGTAGACTGCATCGAAAGGGGAGCATAATATGCTTCTTACTTATAAAGCAGAGGGTTCTATACAATTTGCCCAAAATAAATACTACTCAGGGAGAAGAAACAGGGAAACTTATTGCACTACAACTTAAAAAGGATGCAGCTGAATGTATTCTCATTAACAGAACTGTGCAGGGCAAAGTTACTTATTAGTGAGTACTACGAGACCCTATATAAGACATCTAAAGATGTTTCCTCTCAGGAGGACTTTCTCACACACATTTGAAGCTGCCAGAACTATCGTGTGAAGATAGGGAAATGATAGACGCCCCCATTACTGACTCTGAGATCGAAGCAGCCATCAGATGCATGCAAAATGGGAAGTGCCCGGGTCCCGATGGGTTCCCCTGTGAGTTCTATAAAACTTTCAGTAAGGAAATAATACCGCTGATCAGAGGGGTTCTTCATGAGGTTAGAGTGAAATAAATATTCAGATACTTGGTGTGAAGCAATCACCACCCTGTAAAGAAGCCAGGTAAAGACCCACTAGACTGTGGTTCCCATAGACCAGTACGTTTTCTAGATTGTGACTCTAAAATCCTTACTAATATAAAAAAACTGAATTGAGCTAACAAATTAACAAAATTAATCAATCCAGATCAAACCGGGTTCATTAAAGGACGTCATTCAACGTTGAATATAAGATTATTTCTGAATATTATCAATTACTCTAAGACCCAACTCAAACAAACAGTTATACTATCTCTCGATGCTGAAAATGCATTTGACAGCATCGACTGGGTCTTTCTTTTAGCAACGTTAAAGAAATGTAGTTTTGGAAAATGGATATAACTGATATGTTCAAGTCCCAAATCATCTGTTAGAACTAATGGGAATATGTCACATTCCTTTTCGCTTCAATGAGGAAATCATCAAGGAGAATGTCTCTCGCCAATTTGATTTGCCCTTAGTATAGAACCTCTGGCACTAGCTATCTGAAACGCCATAAACATTCATGGTCTCCAGGTGGGGCCAAATGAACCAAGATATCTCTATATGCAGACGATGTCATCCTGTACATAACAGATGCTGAGACAACGATTCCAAATATATTCAAATGAATAGGTTAATATGGTGCTACATCAGCCTATAACATTAACGTTGGTAAAACTATTGCTATGGTGACATTTGGTGATGCACCCTCAAGTATCAAAGACAACTATGAATTTAAGTGGACTGATACAAGCATGCGTTACTTGGCCCTCGGATTTCATCAGACTATGGGAAACTATATGCTTTGAACTACCCCCCCTGTGATTAGTCAAATCACTGAAGATCTAGACCATTGGATGCCTCTCCCTATATGTCTAGCAGGTCAGGTTGCTTCAGTGAAAATGAACGTCTTACCAAGACTGGTTTATCCGTTTTCAATGCATCCTGTTAAAATCCCTGCTAAAACCTTTACTTGACTAAATGCAGCAATAGGCACATTTTTAAGGGAAAATAAAGAGGCTCGTATTAAAAAACTACAGCTATTCAAAAAACTGGGTGGGCTTGGCCTTCCTAACATTAAATCATATTACTGCGCAGCACAACTTAATCACATAGCATCACGGATTCAACAACCAAAGGATTTGTCATGGATTGAAATTGAGAGTCAATATTGTGAAATGCCTTTACATTGTCATCTCTTTATAGCAGACCCTATTTCTATTGACAGGATTAAACGCAATTATTACTCTAACATTGAGGACATGGAGAGTGGTTCAATGCCAATATAAACTGAGTAATGACATTTCTAGACACTCGCCAATATTCCGCAACCCAGCCTTTCTTCCTGCTACTATGTCCCAAGGATTTAGGGAATGGGATGAGAAAGAGAGCATTGTCTCAACTATTCAAAGGCTCAATTTTTAAATCAATTCAAGAAATCCAGGTGGAATTCATTATATCCCCCAAAAAGTTTTATAGGTACCTTCAAGTAAGGCAATTCATTGTTTAACAAAAAGGATTGTTACAAAAAATGACTGAGCCAATTACGCCTATTGACAAGATGATTGAATTACTTCATCAAGGGGAAAACCTTGGAACCGTTTCACATTTTTATCACAATATACCTAACATGCAAATATCATCTTTAGATAATCTTAGGAACACGTGGCAGGTTGAATTACAGGTGCAGATATCAGTGGAAAGCTGGGAGAGCCACTACATGTAAACGAACAAGGGAGTTTCAATTCCAAGTACTACATTGTTATTTTTTTGAGACCTGATAAAAACTTAATAACATGAAAAAAGGAATATCTGCTAAGTGTTGGCGGCAGTGTGGACAAATAGGTACTTTCTCACATATATTTAGGCAATTTAGGCAAAATCCAGTATTTTTGGTCTGAAATTCTCCATGTTATTCAGGACATCATAGGTATTATTATTCAACCAGACCCATGTCATCTCCTGGATATACTCCAATCCTCTCCACTTAAATGTATAGATTATCTTTTAGCAGCAGCAAGGAAATGTGTAACAAAATGCTGGAAAAATGAACATTCACTCTCAAAAGATATGTGGTTAGGTCGATGCGGAGAACTTGCTGACATGGAGAGAATTACAATCTTGCAACATAGACAGCACAGGTATGAAAGTGTCTGGTCAGAGCTCCTGACATATTGTACAGGTCTTATTCCGTCATTTCTGGGCTTTTTGTTTCTGTTTTTTTGTGGCTTAATCCAACTTGTATACTTATTCAGACTTGAAATAGTCGCTCTATACAGCCTAAATGTACCCTTTAGATGGGAATGTAATTACGCTCTTTCGTAAAGACGGCAAAGATAAGTTGTGTATGTATGGTACATGTTCTTTATGTGCTCTTGAATAAAAGTTAATGTAAAGTCAAAAATATAAAAAAAAAACAATAGAATATTCAACAAATATGTAAGCGGGTGCACGAGCATCAGGTGTGTGTCTTGAACGTTGGGATTGGATGATTGTAGAAACCTTTCCATTACGGAGGATATCCGAGCTCCGTATATGAACTGAAGAACATGCGTATGTGGAGCATGTCTACTCCTTATATCTAATAAAATGTCAGATACCTGGAAATATATAGATAAAGATATCCCCTGATGTGGGTCCTTTTTGTCCAGTGACGTGAGTAAGACCCTGAAACAGGTTAACATACAAGACAGACAGATTACCAGGACACATACTCAGAGTGCTGACCAGCCGGCAAGTGTCTTCCCTGACATTTTCAACCTCTCCCTAACCCAGTCTGTAATACCAACATGTTTCAAGCAGACCACCATAATCCCTGTGCCCAAGAACGCCAAGGTAACTCGTCTAAAAGACTGTATGTAGTCCTCACATCTGTAGCCATGAAACACTTTGAAAGGCTGGTCATGGCTCACATCATCCCAGACACCCTGGACCCACTCCAATTTGCATATCGTCCCAACAGATTCACAGATTACTCAATCTCTATAGCGCTCCACACTGCCCTTTCCCACGTGGAGAAGAGGAACACCTACGTGAAAATTGCTGTTTGTTGACTACAGCTCAGCATTCAACACCATAGTGCCCCCCAAGCCCGCCACTAAGCTAAGGAACATGCGACTGAACACCACCCACTGAAACTGGATCCTGGACTTCCTGAGGGCCGCCCCCATGTGGTGAGGGTAGGCAACAACACATCCACCACACTGACCCTCAACACGGGGGCCTTTCAGGGGTGCATGCTTAGTCTCCTCTTGTACTCCCTGTTCACCCACGGCTGCGTGACCATGCACAACTCCAACACCATCATCAAGTTTGCCGATGACACGGTGGTGGTAGGCCTGATCACTGACGACGATGAAACAGCCTATAGGGAGGTGGTCGGAGACCTGGCAGTGTGGTGCTAGGACCACAACCCCCCCCCCAACGTCAGCAAGACAAAGTAGCTGATCGTGGACGACAGGAAACAGAGGGCCAAGCACTCCTGCATTCACATTGACGGGGCTGTAGTGGAGTGGGTTATGGGTTCCTCAGTGTCTACATCACTAAGGACCTATCATGGTCCAAACACACCAACACAGTCGTGAAGAGGGCACGGCAATGCCTCTTCCATCTCAAAAGGCTGAAAAGATATGCCATGGGCCCTCGGATCCTCAAAATGTTCTACAGCTGCACTATTGAGAGCATCTTGATAGGCTCCCTGTCATCCAAGACCTCTATACTAGGCGGAGTCAGAAGAACAACTTAATTGTCACAGACTCCAGCCACCCAAGTCATAGACTGTACTCTCTGCTACCGCAGGGCAAGCGGTACCGGAGCACCAAGTCTGGGACCGAAAGGCTCCTGAACAGCTTCTATCCCCGAGCCATAAGACTGCTGAACAGTTAATCAAATGGCTACCCAGAGTATTTTCATAGACCCCCTTTTTTCTTCGCACTGATTCATACACTGGCTGTGAACCCCATGAAGAGTAGCTGCTGCCTTCGCAACAGCTAATGGGGATCCTAATAAAATACCAACATACAGACTATGCACACTTACTGGACTCATGGACACATACTACACTAACATTCCAACACACACACATGCATATTGATGCCACACACACACTTTCACATACGCTACGCGGTTTACTATCGATCACGATTGCCTAGTCACTTTTACACCGACCTACATGTACATATTACCTCAATTACGTCAACTACCTCGTACCCCTGAACATTGACTCGGTAACAGTACTTATTTTATATAACCTTGTACTTGTTATTTTATTACCATTATTATTACTTTTTAACTCCGCAATGTTGGGAAAGGGCTTGTAAAGTAAGCATTCGGCCCATGTGACAAATAACGTTTGATTTCATTTGATGGGGAGCCAGTTAAGCATGGGCGGAGACTGAGTGGGTTAAGTCATTGGCAAGCATTCAGTAAGCCACAAAGCTCCAAAGTCAGGGGTTTAGGAAAAGACCTGACTGGAGGTCATGGGGGCCTGAGGATCACTAATGACAAATACCCATCATCACCCCATCCATCCATAGCCACATTTTGTAATTGGGTGCAAAGGTGTGGAGTGCAGTCACTCATGCAGGAAGGCCAAAAAGATCATCAAGGACCACAACCACCCGAACCACTGCCTGATCACCCCGCTACCATCCAGAAGGCGAGTTCAGTACAGGTGAATCAAAGCTGGGACCGAGAGACTGAAAAACAGCTTCTATCTCAAGGCCATCAGACTGTTAAACAGCCATCACTAACACAGAGAGAATGTATCACTAGTCACTTTAATAATGTAATAACTTTTATTCAATTCCTTTATTTAGACTTGTGCATTAGGTAGTTGTTGAGGAATTGTTAGATTACATGTTAGATATTGCTGCACCTGTCGGAACTAGAAACACAAGCATTTCTCTTAATTCGCAATAAATATGCTAACCATGTGTATGCGACCAATAAAATTTGATTTGACAATAAGAGTCCATTTTAGCCTCTCTTGCTGCCTCCTTTGTTCTACCTCAACATCATAGTTGGTGCTAGCCACATAGAAATATAATTAGTAGTTCTCTAAATTCTATTTCTATGGCTGGCCCACCCTGCAAAAGACACTATCTCTTACCAGCGCACGTTTTGAGGGTCAGGAGCATAGCTCACACTCCAGTTGTAGATGTGGAGACTTTCACTGAACTGGGATGACTTGGGCTCTTGGCGACATGTGCAGCCATGGCATTGGCAGGCATTGAAGTCCTTTAGGATTCTATGAAAAGTGGTAAATGGCAGGGAAATTCAGCAGGCTAATAAAGCTTTTATTACATATGGCATTTGGTGATGGCACTGATCTACTGAGGCGTTTTGAAAGACCATCCTGGTCAGATATAACAGGGCATGCATGTACAAACAAATACATACACCACAAAAACATCAACTTGTGTCGAGATCGACTCACATTGCAGTCATTGCCTCATTCTGGAACGTGACGAACGCCATGCCAAGAGGTTTAGTGTTGACCTTCTCTTTCTCCTTTCTGTACTCCTCCTTCAATTTGGCCTCCCGCTTAGTATAGAAGCTCACCGCCTCTTCCTGAAATACAATGACAGATTATACTTTACATAACATAGCACAGAAGTCTAATTTGCAAATGCCTAAAGGCACAGCCTAATGAATGTGATGGTTTTCTGGGTGTCTAACCTGCTCACAGCCTTTGATGACACAGCAGCAGAGGTGGCCACAGGGTTTGGGGTTGACCATGGTGGGCATGTGCTCTTTGGCCATGAGATCAGTGAAGAACTTTAAACTGCGCTCTGTCTTCTTCCTGTAAGGCGACACACACACACAAATCATATTGAAAGCTCTACACATGGTGCACAAAACGCACAATCCTGCACAAATGCATGGTGACATACAGTATGTCCACACAATCCCATCAGAGCAGTACATACACTCGCAAACAGGCATATACAGTTGAAGTCGGAAGTTTACATACACCTTAGTCAAATACATTTAAACTCAGTTTTCACAATTCATGACATTTAATCCAAGTAAAAATTCCCCGTCTTAGGTCAGTTAGGATCACCACTTTATTTTAAGAATGTGAAATGTCAGAATAATAGTAGAGAAAATTATTTATTTCAGCTTGTATTTCTTTCATCACATTCCCAGTGGGTAAGAAGTTTACATGCACTCAATTAGTATTTGGTAGCATTGCCTTTAAATTGTTTAACTTGGG
The DNA here is from genome assembly GCF_021184085.1 of Oncorhynchus gorbuscha. Taxonomy (NCBI): domain Eukaryota; kingdom Metazoa; phylum Chordata; class Actinopteri; order Salmoniformes; family Salmonidae; genus Oncorhynchus; species Oncorhynchus gorbuscha. Next base: position 22,089,752 of record NC_060190.1, on the reverse strand, counting down.
TCAAATGTTTCAGGTACAGTTCCACAAGCTTCCCACAATAAGTTTGGTGAATTTCAGCCCATTCCTCCTGACAGAGCTGGTGGAACTGAGTCAGGTTTGTAGGCCTCCTTGCTCTCACACGCTTTTCCAGTTCTGCCCACATATTTTCTATCGGAATGAGGTCAGGGATTTGTGATGGCCACTCCAATACCTTGACTTTGTTGTCCTTAAGCAATTTTGCCACAACTTTAGAAGTATGTTTGGAGTCATTGTCCATTTGGAAGACCCATTTGCGACCAAGCTTTAACTTCCTGACTGATGTCTTGAGATGCTGCTTTCCTGCAGCAAAGCACCCCCACAAAATGATGCTGCCACCCCCGTGCTTCACGGTTGGGATGGTGTTCTTTGGCTTGCAAGCCTCCCCCTTTTCCCTCCAAACACGAGGATGGTCATTATGGCCAAAAGGTTATATTTTTGTTTCATCAGACCAAATCAAATCAAAATCAAATCAAATGTATTTATATAGCCCTTCGTATATAAGCTGGTATCTCAAAGTGCTGTACAGAAACCCAGCCTAAAACCCCAAACAGCAAGCAATGCAGGTGTAGAAGCACAGTGGCTAGGAAAAATTCCCTAGAAAGGCCAAAACCTAGGAAGAAACCTAGAGAGGAACCAGGCTATGTGGGGTTGCCAGTCCTCTTCTGGCTGTGCCGGAGGACATATCTCCAAAAAGTATGATCTTTGTCCCCATGTGCAGTTGCAAACCATAGTCTGGCTTTTTATGGCTGTTTTAAAGCAGTGGCTTCTTCCTTACTGAGCGGCCTTTCAGGTTATGTCGATATAGGACTCGTCTTATTGTGGATAAAGATGCTTTTGTACCCGTTTCCTCCAGCATCTTCACAAGGTCCTTTGCGATTGTTCTGGGATTGATTTGCACTTTTTGCAGCAAAGTACGTTCATCTCTAGGAGACAGAACACGTCTCCTTCCTGAGCGGTATGATGGCTGCGTGGTCCCATGGTGTTTATACTTGCATACGTGGTACCTTCAGGCGTTTGGAAATTGCTCCCAAGGATGAACCAGACCAGAATTTATTTTCTGAGGTCATGTCTGATTTCTTTTGATTTCCCCATGATGTCAAGCAAAGAGGCACTGAGTTTGAAGGTAGGCCTTGAAATACATCCACAGGTACACCTCCAATTGACTCAAATGTCAATTAGCCTATCAGAAGCTTCTAAAGCCATGACATAATTTTCGGGGATTTTCCAAGCTGTTTAAAGGCACAGTCAATGTAAACTTCTGACCAACTGGAATTGTGATACAGTGAATTATAAGTGAAATAATCTCTAAACAATTGTTGGAAAAATTACATGCAAAGTACAACCAATTTGCAAAAACTATAGTTTGTTAACAAGAAATGTGTCGAGTGGTTGAAAAAGAGTTTTAATGACTCCAACCTAAGTGTATGTAAACTTCCGACGTCAACTGTACACGCCCACACATACAGTACCAGTCAAAAGTTAGGAAACACCTACTCATTCAAGGGTTTTCTTTATTTGTACTAATTTCAACATTGTCGAATAATAGTGAAGACATCAAAACTATAAAATAGCACATATGGAATCATGTAGTAACCAAAAAAATAGCCACCCTTTGAATTCTCTCCACCAGGTTCACCTGGAATGCTTTTCCAACAGTCCTGAAGGAGTTCCCACATAAGCTGAGCACTTGTTGACTGCTTTTCCTTCACTCTACGGTCCAACTCATACCAAACCATCTCGATTGGGTTGAGGTCGGGTGATTGTGGAGGCCAGGTCATCTGGTGCAGCACTCCATCACTCTCCTTGGTCAAATAGCCCTTACACAGCCTGGTGGTATGTTTTGGGCAATTGTCCTGTTGAAGAACAAACGAGAAGGGCTGGCGTATCACTGCAGAATGCTGTGGTAGCCATGCTAGTTAGTTGTACCTTGAATTCAAATGAAATCAGAGTGTCACCAGCAAAGCAGCCCCACACCATCACACCTCCTCCATGCTTCATGGTCGGAACCACACAAGTGGAGATCATCCATTCACCTACTCTGTGTCTCACAAAGACACGGCGGTTGGAACCAAAAATCTCAAATTTGGACTCATCAGACCCAAAGGACAAGTTTCCACCGGTCAGATGTCCATTACTCGTGTTTCTTGGCCCAAGCAAGTCTCTTCTTATTGGTGTCCTTTAGTAGTGGTTTCTTTGCAGCAATTCGACCATGAAGGTCTGATTCACGCAGTCTCCTCTTAACAGTTGATGTTGAGATGTCTCTGTTACTTAAATTCTGTGAAAAAAATTTGACTCTGCAATCTGAGGTGCAGTTAACTCTGGGTCTTCCTTTCCTGTGGCGGTCATCATAGACAGTTTACTCATAGCACTTGATTGCTTTTACGACTGCACTTTAAGAAACTTGAACAGTTCCTGACATTTTCCGGATTGACTGACCATGTCTTAAAGTAATGATAGACTGTCGTTTCTCTTTGCTTATTTGAGCTGTTCTTCCCATAATATAGACCTGGTATTTTACCAAATAGGGCTATCTTCTGTATTCCCCCCTTACCTTATCACAACACAACTGATTAGCTCACACGCATTAAGAAGGTCAGATATTCCACAAATGAACTTTTAACAAGGCACACCTGTTAATTGAAATGTATTCCAGGTGACTACCTCATGAAGCTGGTTGAGAGAATGCCAATACTGTGCAAAGGGTGGCTGATTTGAAGAATTAGTTGAACACTTTTTTTGGTTACTACATGATTCCATGTGTGTTATTTCATAGTTTGTGTCTCCACTATTATTCTACAATGTAGAACATAGTACAAATAAAGAAAACCCTGAATGAGTAGGTCTGTCCAAACTTTTGACATGTACTGTACAACACACAAAGTAAGGCTCAAGTCTTCGGGTAAGTGGATTACGACCCATAAATTTTGTAATCAATTCCAGTAGCATGGAAGATTTCTCCAGCCACTGGAGATCAATAGTGTTTAGCACCAGTGGGCGAGTAGGAGGAGATCAAGATGGCCACTGCTGGGTCATCAAGGGCTACTTCTGTCATCAGAACTCACAAACCTAAAAAACAAGGTCCCTCTTCTGCGATATCGTATAGGTCACACAGATAACATGTCTTAGTCACAGTTATGGACACTGTTGCAAACTTTAAACAAAAGCGGTGCGTCTACAGGGTTGGGTAGGTTATTTTATCAATGTAATCATTTACAGTTACTAGTTACCTAACCAAAAAAATAAACCAGTAAAGTAACTTTTGGATTACCCAAACTCCGTAAAGCAATTAACTCAGAATGGTTAAGGTAATGGTTAAGTTTTGGAATATACTTAAAACAAAAATATCAAAAACATCTTTCTATCGATGGATTCGAACATGCAACCTCTGGAACCAGAGACAGAAGCCCATTCACCATCCCCATTCACAACACCCTAGCAAAACCAAAGCCTACTTGATGGTAACAGCACTCACTGTTGCCCCTATCTGCTGGTTTCCATGTTATCTCCCAACGTCCTCGGACATGGATAGATGTTGAATACTGACTTGTAGTTCACCTGTGATACCTTTTCAAGAAGCAAAGCGAAACTTTCCACTTTTGGGTGTCAGGGAAAATGTATGAAGTAAAAAGTAATTTAAAGTATTTTTACTTAAGTACTTTACACCACTATTTTACACCACACCAACCATGCGTCTCCATATACAATTCTAACACTATTTTATGGACCTTACACTTGCCTTGACCCATTTGTTGAGAGTGAGGAGGTAATGAGTTTAATTAATGTATTATCTCTATGTGGTCAACAACAAAAAATATGGGGGGCTTTTCTTCCCTTCAAAAATGGCAGGAATACATTCCACCTGGAGTTGTTCTACTGTAACTACAGATGTATGATCTTAATTAGACCTGTATTGTCGCAGCAAAAGGATTTGTCCATTTAGTCCATCATGTTGCTTGATCGCTGGTCAAAATGAGGCTACATGTAAAGTGGAATACTGATAATATAACCATGGGTTTTAAGTGAAATTATGTAAATCACTCATCTGCATTGCAGCGCAGGAAAATCTCAGCAACAAAAGAGTGATCAAATTAAAAGTGAAGTAATATTTAACATAGGCTATATAATAGATACCTCACATGTGACCCGTGATAAAACTACGTAATTAGCCTATTAAAATGTTATTGACTCCATAAAGATGATTTAACAATACTCAACAAATTATAGTTGAGTTACAGACAGGTCTGAGTTGTCTATCAAAGGCAAAAATATGTCATATTATTGTAAAATAAATGATAAAATCATACAAGGCATAACCTTAAGTTACAAGGCCTTATCCTAGGTATGATCAGACCGGGAACGAGAGAGAAGTCATGGCTTGTGCCATGTCCCATAGCTTTGGGGGAGAGAGAGGTAGAAAGGCTGTGTATATTTCACCAACCAGAGTGAAAAAAACAAGTATCTGACTTGTTTGGATTCAAAATCTGAGTTGTTGACCAATAGCATTACTGTTGAGTTAACTTCCAATCAGATATCAGACCCGCAGGATATAAAGACAAAAGAATGAGGGATGTAGAGAGCAACACAGAGAAGGCTGAATTCTTAAGACAACACAAAGGAAATCTTTGCATAAAGTGTAAAGAGTCACTTTAGGGGCTGTCCTACAATCATACATCTGTACAATTTTGTCAAGCGATGCCATTTTTTGTAGTGAGGGTTCGATATGTTGGGGGCTGAAATTGTGATGACGCATTCTAAAGGAAAGTGAGAATGAACATAATTGGTGAACAGCAGGTAAAGGTCTCACCTCTCAGCATTCAGGGACATGAGTTTGGCTACGTTGTAGCAGATTCGAGCATCAAGAACAGTGCAGTTCTCATAGGCTTGTCTGTGTGACAATGGAGAGAAAAGAAAACAATTACCATACTGTAATGAGAGTTGATAAAGTCAGTGACCTTAAAAATGCAGTGACAATTTTCATATTAAGAAAACCAGATGGCACGATTATCTTGTTTTTTTTATTTACAGATCGCCAGGGGAACACTCCAACACTCAGACATAATTTACAAATGAAGCATGTGTTTAGTGAGTCTGCCAGATCAGAGACATAGGGATGGTCTCTTGATAAGTGTGTGAATTATATAATTTTCCTGTGTTAGGTTCTAAATAACAGGGGAAAAACTGACGGACAACTATGAAAAGCTCAAACCAAGTTGATTCACCCAATGGGTCAGACAGCTGAACAGACAAAGACATTCACACAAGCACTGGTATTTAACTCTTCCTCCTATGCAGAGTCTCCTCCATATCATAACAGCCAATACACCTCTGTTGCTAGACAAAACTTGAGTGATCGGTTCTTCCTCACTTCATCTGACCACAGACCAAATTCCTCACTCCTCCCTCTCATAGCTGTCCTGTTGACTTGTACCAGACTGTGGCACTTCTCCTTTCCATAGGATCCCTGATGTCTAACAATAACATATTGTGACAATGTAAACATTCTACATTCCTCTTTCTCTCCCAGTGACATGAAAAAGGATGTTTCATGTTTTCAAGTTTAGAAGTCAGAACCATTCAAAATGTAATAAGTACTTTTGGGTATCAGGGAAAATGTATGGAGTAAAAGTACACTATTTTCTTTAGGAATGTAATGGAGTAAAAGTAGAAAAAAATATAAATAGTAAAGTAATACATTTGAAGTTGGAAGTTTACATACACCTTAGCCAAATACATTTCAACACAATTCCTGACAATTAATCCTAGTAAAAATTTTCATCTTAGGTCAGTTAGGATCACCATTTCATTTTAATAATGTGAAATGTCAGAATAATAGTAGAGAGAATTATTAATTTCAGCTTTTATTTCTTTCATCACATTCCCAGTGGGTCAGAAGTTTACACACACAACTAGTATTTTTTAGCATTGCCTTTAAATTGTTTAACCTTGGCCAAACGTTTCAGGTAGCCTTCCATAAGCTTCCCACAATAAACTGTGTGAATTTTGGCCCATTCCTGCTGACAGAGCTGGTGTAACTGAGTCAGATTTGTAGGCCTCCTTGCTCGCACACGCCTTTTCAGTTCTAACCACACATTTTTTATAGGATTGAGGTCTGGGCTTTGTAATAACAAGGTCAAAGTATTGGAGTGGCTATCCTTAAGCCATTTTGCCACAACTTGGAAGTATGCTTGGGGTCAATGTCCATTTGGAAGACCCTTTTGCGACCAAGCTTCAACTTCCTGACTGATATCTTGAGATGTTGCTTCAATATATCCACATAATTTTCCTTCCTCATGATGCCATCTATTTTGTGAAGTGCACCAGTCCCTCCTGCAGCAAAGCACTCCCACAACATGATGCTGCCACCCCCGTGCTTCACGGTTGGTATGGGGTTCTTCAGCTCGACAAAATGATGGTCATTATGGCCAAAAGGTTATATTTTTTATTTCATCAGACCAGAGGACATTTCTCCAAAAAGTATGATCTTTGTCCCCATGTGCAGTTGCAAACCATAGTCTGGCTTTTTTAGGGCGGTTTTAAAGCAGTGGCTTCTTCTTTACTGAGCGGCCTTTCAGGTTATGTCGATATAGGACTCATTTTACTGTGGGTATAGATACTTTTGTACCCGTTTACTCCAGCATCTTCACAAGGTCCTTTGTTGTTGTTCTGGGATTGATTTGCACTTTTCACACCAAAGTACGTTCATCTCTTGGAGACAGAACGCATCTCCTTCCTGAGCAGAATGACAGATGCGTGGTCCATGGTGTTTATCCTTGCGTACTATTGTTTGTACAGACAAACGTGGCCCATCAAGTGTTTGGCAGTTGCTCCCAAGGTTTAACCAGACTTGTGGAGGTCTACAATTTATTTTCGGAGGTCTTGGCTGATTTCTTTTGATTTCCCCATGATGTCAAGCAAAGAGGCACCGAGTTTGAAAGTAGGCCATGAAATACGTCCACAGGTACACCTCCAATTGACTCAAATAATGTCAATTAGCCTATCAGAAGCTTCTAAAGCCATGACATCATTATCTGGAATTTGTTTAAAGAAACAGTCAATGTTGTGTATGTAAACTTCTGACACACTGGAATTGTGATAGTGAATAATAAGTGAAATAATCTGTCAGTAAACAATTGTTGGAAAAATTACTTGTGTCATGCACAAAGTAGATGTCCGAACTGACTTGCCAAAACTATAGTTGGTTTGCAATAAATTTGTGGAGTTGTTGAAAAACAAGTTTTATTGACTCCAATCTAAGTGTATGTAAACTTCCGACTTCAACTGTATACCCCCCAAAACTACTTAAAACCTGTAGTACTTTAAAGTATTTTTACTTAAGTACTTTACATCACTGATCTTCACCCAATTCCCACATAGTGCCTTCAGAAAGTATTCATACCCCTTGGCTTATTCCACATGTTGCATTACAGCCTGAATTCAAAAATTGATTTAAAGAACAATTCTCACCCATCTATCTACACACAATAATAACCCATAATGACAAAGTGAAAACAGGTTTGCAAATGTATAAAAAAATACAGAAATATGTAATTTACATAAGAATTCACACCCGAGTCAATACTTTGTAGAAGCAAGGGCATGACTACAGCTTTGAGTCGTCTTGTATCAGCTTTGCACATCTGGATTTGGGGATTTTCTCCCATTCTTCGTTGGATATTTTCTCAAGCTCTGATAAATCAGATGGGTAGCGGCATTGAACAGTAAAATGAAAGTATTTCCACAGATTTGCAATAGTATTCAAGTCTGGGCTTTGCCTTGGAACTCTCAAGGACTTCCACATTCTTGTTCTAAAGCCATTCCAGCATTGCTTTGGCTGTATGCTTGGGGTCATTGTCCTGTTGGAACGTAAATCTTCACACCGGTTTTAATTCTCAAGCATTTGCATGTATTTGGTTCTATTCTTTGTTTCCTCTATCCTTACCAGTCTCACAGTCCCTGCCGCTATAACACATCCCCAAAGCAAGCTGCTGCCACCATCATGCTTCCCAGTAGGGATGGTGTTAACCAGCCACAGCTAAACCCCTGTCTTTCTCCAGACATTGTGTTGTGCATTCAGGTAGTTCAATTTTGGTCTCGTCAGACCACAGGATATTTTGCCTTATGCTTATGGACAGCCAGCTGGGTAGTTCCATATGATGGGAAATTGCTCTTGGGAACTTTCAACACTGTATAAATTGTTTTCGATCTTTTGTAGTGGAAATGCTTAGTGTCCTCTGTGTCTGCAAATGTGTGACTACATGTAGCGTGTTGTTTCTTGTTATTGTGTTAGGATGTTCTGCTCTCAGGGAAGGGACTGATTGAAGAACAGAAAGAAGGGAACACATTGTTACTTTGGCCCAACGCCTAGAAACTGTGTGTGCAAGGTCATGATCAGCCTATTGCACCCTGAGAGCAGAGACGCCCAGTTTGTGCACGAGTATAAAGAGTGCTGAAGGGAGAGCATCCCTTCAGAGCTGCAGACAGACTTGTATTTTGAGTATTAAGTTTGTTGTAACCTCTCCCACTGTGATAATACATATGTTCATTAACTTTGAGTCCTTAGTGAGGAATTTCCCCAGATATACTGTATGCTTCATCACAATTCAATCTCATATCTACGGGCAGCTCCTTGGTCATCATGGCAAGATTTCTGCTCTGACATGCATTGTCAACTGTGGGACCTTATATAGTCAGGTGTGTTTCTATCTAAATTAGGTCCAAACAATTGAATCAGCCACAGGTGGACTCCAATCAGGTTGTAGTAACAGCTCAAGGATGACCAAAGGAAATTGGATGCGCCTGAGCTCAATTTGGAACATCATAGCAACGGGGTGTGAATACCTACGTTAATGAGATTTCAATACATTTGCAAATCTTTCTAAAAACATGTTCTCACTGTCAATTATGGGGTATTGTGTGTGGATGGGTGAGATTTGTTTTTATTTTAATCCATTTTGAATTAATACCATAACACAATAAAATGTGGAAAAAGTCAAAGGGTATGAATACTTTCTGAAGGCACATACAGTGGGGTCTGGAATTATTGACCCCCTTGATAAAGATGAGCAATAATGTCTGTAGAAAATAAACAATTAAAAAACAGCTATATATTATGCTAAAAAAATGTAGGAAATTATGTTGGTATTTGTATTTATTAAGGATCCCCATTAGCTACTGCCAAGGCACCAGCTACTCTTCCTGAGGTCCAGCAACATTTAGGCAGTTATATACAATTTAAAATATGACATTACATTTCATAACACTTCACTCCATACATTTAGTGTGTTCCCTCAGGCCACTACTCCACTGTCACATATTTACAATACAACATCCATGTGTACATGTTGTAGAGTGTGTGTCTTATGTGTATGCATGTCTGTGCCTGTGTTTGTGTCTCTTTACAGTCCCTGCTGTTCCATAAGGTGCATCTTTATTCTGTTTTTTTAATCATCTGATTCTACTGCTGGCATCAGTTACCTGATGTGGAATAGTTCCATGTAGTTATGGCGCTATGTAGTTCTGTGCACCTCCCATAGTCTGTTCTTTACTTTGGGATTGTGAAGAGACCTTTGGTGGCATGTCTTGTGGGGTATGCATGGGTGTCTGAGCTGTGGGCTAGTATTTTAAATAGACAGCTCGGTACCTTCAGCTTGTTAACACCTCTTACAAAAATAGGTAGTGATGAAGTCAATCTCTCTTCAACTTTGAGCCATGAGATATTTACATGTACACTACCATTCAAAAGTCACTTAGAAATGTCCTTGTTTTTGAAAGAAAAGTCAATTAAAATAACATCAAATAGATCAGAAAAACAGGGTAGACATTGTTCATTTTGTAAATGACTATCTTAGCTGGAAACAGCAGATTTCTTATGGAATATCTACATAGGTGTAGAGAGGCCCATTATCAGCAACCATCACTCCTGTGTTCCAATGGCACGTTGTGTTAGCTAATCAAAGTTTATCATTTTAAAAGGCTAATTGTTCAATAGAAACCCCTTTTGCAATTATGTTAGCACAGCTGAAAACTGTTGTCCTGATTAAAGAAGGAATAAAAATGGTCTTTATAGATTAGTTGAGTATCTGGAGCATCAGCATTTGTGGGTTCAATTACAAGCTCAAAATGGCCAGAAACAAATAACTTTCTTCTGAAACTCGTCAGTCTATTCTTGTTCTGAGAAATAAAGGCTATTCCTTGCGAAAAATTGCCAAGAAACTGAAGATCACGTACAACGCTGTGTACTACTCCCTTCACAAAACAGCTCAAACGGGCACTAACCAGAATAGAAAGAGGAGTGGGAGGCCCCGGTGCACAACTGAGCAAGAGGACAAGTACATTTGTCTAGTTTGAAAAACAGACGCCTCACAAGTCAACTGGCAGCTTCATTAAAATAGTACCCGCAAAACACAAGTCTCAACGTCAACAGAGAAGAGGCGACTCCGGGATGCTGGCATTCTAGACAGAGTTCCTCTGGCCAGTGTCTGTTCTTTTGCCCATCTTAATCTTTTATTTTTATTGGCCAGTCTGAGATAAGGCTTCGTTGCAACTCTGCCCAGAAGGCCAGCATCCCGGAGTCGCCTCTTCACTGTTGATGTTGAGACTGGTGTTTAGTTTTTTCGTGTTTGCATTTAGTTTTTTTGTGTTTAAGATTATTTTTAGCCAAATATAAATGAAACAGTAAATAATGTACTGTGTCATTTTGGAGTCACTTTCATTGTAAATAAGAATATATTTTTCTAAACACTTCTACAATAATGTGGAAGCTAACATGTTTACAGTTAATCCTGAATGAATCGTGAATAATGAGTGAGAAAGTTTGCGGTTCAAAGATCATACCCCAAAGACATGCTAACCTTCCCATTTAATGGTAATGTTTAGAAAAATATGCTTAGAAACATCTATTCTTATTTACAATAAAAGTGAAGACAAAATGACAACACATCACTTACCATTAATTTATATTGGGCACAACACAATCTGAAATGCATCCAAAAAGTTGGTAGGGTCACAAGCTTGATGTAGTGCACCGCATGCTAGGAATATTTGTAAGTCGCTCTGGATAAGAGCGTCTGCTAAATGACTTAAATGTAAATGTAATATGGGACCACATACTAAACTTTTGACTAGCTTATTTATAAAAGAGTCTTTATGGGTGTATATCATATTGACCCCTTTTTTCAGAAAAAAATATTGCTTATTAATGCAATTGTTCAGAGAAAGAGATTTTGTTTAAGTATAAAATAAGTTGTTTGCATACAGTATTTGAATGATTTTACAGTCGTTATTGCTCATGTTTATGGGGCGGCAGCGTTATGGGGCGGCAGCCTAGTGGTTAGAGCGTTGGACTAGTAACCGGAAGGTTGCGAGTTCAAACCCCCGAGCTGTCGTTCTGCCCCTGAACAGGCAGTTAACCCACTGTTCCCAGGCCGTCATTGAAAATAAGACTTGCCTGGTTAAATAAAGGTAAATAAAGGTAAAATAAATAAAATAAATAAAAATGTTTATCAATGATGTACATTCTACTGTGGGGTCAGCATTGATTGACCAATGCCTTGCTGATTGATGTCTGACCATAAATGAAACCAGAAAAATGCTTACTGAAAGTGTTGTTTTATGTGGACCTCTTCGGCATATTTGGAGATCCCATTGATAAATAATGTACGTTTCACCTGGAAAAGAGCATATGCTTTGATTTATGACTGCTGAAATTTACACATCTGTTAACCAGATGTTGCCATGTACTGTACTTCATAACTATTACATTCCAAATGTTTTTATAGTAGCCCATGATTAAGTGGACATTGCATTCATCTGAATTTGACTATGGATAAATAAATAAAATAAACTTTACCAGGTCGTCCTCCTTGTAATGCATCTTGGACGTGTGTCGTCTCATGCTGTACACAGTCAGAAGCAGGTATATGAATGCAAACGAAGTGTGGAGCCACAAGAGGTTAGTCCTGAGAAAACGCAGAAGAGATTTGATAAACATGTTGTTTAAAAGATATCTAAAAACATTATAACCAGTATACAGTCATCTGATCATGATGTACCAAAATAATTAATAATAAAGTCGTTGCAACCAGTTTTGCCTCCTGGGATTTTCCGTAACTACCCATCATTCTTTCTTTTCAAATAATGCCATTGGTTTAATATCCAACAAAATAACAAAAGCGGGTTATAAAAAATTTACTTACCCAGACTTCAGGTTTGCTATAGTGGTCCGCCCAAAGCTGTATGCATTATTTTCTGGTGACAAAAAGAGAACAATGTATATAGACATTTTCTTGTGACATTTCCTTTAAGTATTTATATTATCTGTATTTAGTCTGTTAGTAAACTTAAATAAACTTTCTTGTAGAAATTTAGCTATGATAGTCAACTAAAATAAAGTAGTCTGCCTCAGAATATAACCTAAGAGCCGAATATTTTGTTCCAAAATCATGAGCATTAACATATAGTTAGTCCCTCCTTTGCTGCTATAACAGCCAACACTCTTCTGGAAAGGCGTTGCATTAGATGTTGGAACATTGTGTCGGGGACTTGCTTCCATTCAGCCACTGATGTTGGGCGATTAGGCCTGGCTCGCAGTCGGCGTTCCAATTTATCCCAAAAGTGTGTGATGGGGTTGAGGTCAGGGCTCTGCAGGTCAGTCAAGTTATTCCACACCGATCTCAACAAACCCTTTCTGTATGGACCTCGCTTTGTGCACGGGGGCATTATCATGCTGAAACAGAAAAGGGCCTTCCCCAAACTTTTGCCACAAAGTTGGAATGTCATTGTATGCTGTAGCATTAAGATCTCCCTTCACTGGAACTAAGGGGCCTAACCCGAACCATGACAAAAAACCCCAGACCATTATTCCTCCTCCACCAAACTTAACAGTTGGCACTACGCATTTGGGCAGGTAGCGTTCTCCTGGCACCTGCCAAACACAGATTAGTCTGTCGGCCTGCCAGATGATGAAGCATGATTCATTGCTCCAGAGAGCGTGTTTTCACTGCTCCAGAGTCCAATGGCGGCGAGCTTTACATCACTCCAGCCGACACTTGGCATTGTGCATGATGATCTTAGGCTTGTGTGTCGGCTGCTCGGCTATGGAAACCCATTTCATGAAGCTTCCAACGAACAGTTCTTGTACTGACATTGCTTCCAGAGGCAGTTTGGAACTCTGTACAGAATAAAAATATCACAAAACATGCATCCTGTTTGCAATAAGGAACTAAAGTAACACTGCAAAAAAATGTGGCAAAGAAATTAACTTTCGCAGTGCCGAGGTGTCACTACAGCCTTGGGTTCAATCCCAGGCTGTCATAGCCGGCCGTGACCGGCAGACCCGTGAGGCGGCGCGCAATTGGCCCAGCGTCGTCCGGGATTGGCCGGTCGGGATTTCCTTGTCTCATCGTGCTCTAGCGACTCCTTGTGGCGGGCTGGGCGCCTGCAAGCTGACTTCGGTTGTCAGTTGTACGGTGTTTCCTCCGATAGATTGGTGCAGCTGGCAAGAAGCAGGGCAGCTTGGTAGGGTCGTGTTTCGGAGGATGCATGGTTCTCGACCTTCGCCTCTCCTGAGTCCATAGGGGAGTTGCAGCAATGAGACAATACTAACTACCAATTGGATATCATGAAATTAGGGAGACAAGGGGGTAAAAGTAAAACAATTGTTTTTTAAATAACTTCATGTCCTGAATACAAAGTGTTTTGTTGTGTAGAATTTGCCCCAAACATATCACTGAGTACCACTTCATATTTCCAAGAATTGTGGTGGCTGCATCATGTTATGGGTATTCTTTTCATCAGCGAGGGAGGTTCTTTTAGGATAGAAATCAATGTAATAGAGCTAAGCACTGAGAGGCAAATTCACCTTACAGTAGGACAATAACCTAAAACACAAGGCCAAATATATAATGGAATTGCTTACCAAGATGATGTTGAATGTTCCTCAGTGTCCTAGTTACAGTTTGGACTTTAATTGGCTAATGGCTATGGCAAGACTTTAAAATGGCCGACTAGCAATGATCAACAATAAACTCAGCAGAGCTTGAAGAATTAAAAAAAGAATAAATGTGCAAATACTGTAAAATACAACTGTGCAAAGCTCTTAGAGCTGTGAGAAAGACTCACAGCTGTAATGGCTGTCAAATGTGATTCTAACATGTATTGACTGAGGGGTGTGAATACTTCTGTATTTAATTTTCAATACATTAGAAAAATGTTTTAGAAAAATGTTTTACAAATATGTTTTCCCTTTTTCATTATGGGGTAGTGTGTATAGATGGGATTCCATTTTGAATTCAGGCTGTAACACAACAAAATGTGAAATAAGTCAAGGGGTATGAATACTTTTTGAAGGCATTGCAAATTCCTTAATGGGACATTTTGGCATATCATAAACCCAAAACAAGGACCGATTGGTCCATGTGTGTTTTTGTTGTTATAGGAGATTTTGTAAACGAACTGTACAATGGAGAGCAGATATGCTACTTCTATGTGCAAATCTGATGGAATACGTCTTCATGTTGTACCATTGTTTATTTCTTTGTTTATTTCTTTGTTGAAGTCACATTAATATGCAAAGTCTCACATGACGACAACAAAAACAATGTAGTGTGTCTAACTTAAGGTGATCTCATTAATAAGGGATTTATAAAAAGGTAAACAGGAGGTACATTTCATTAATAGAAATGAATGGAAATCTGGCATACTCACCCAAAAGGTCACCAGAAAAGTTGACCGGCAGGACGATGCCCACAGACAGAACCCCAACAACCACCAGCTGGCCGATGATGTGGCGCTGGAAGGAAAGGTAGTGCACTGCGTCCTCACCACACTTCTCCCGAATCTCCTCGTCCCTAGGTGGGGTGAGGGCAGGAGAAGTGGATTCACTTTTGGAGTATAAATTGAGCACCATTTACACAGAGACAAGAACTTTATTTTTGGTGAAAGGGGTAGGAGGTACATTTTCTACATTTGAATTAAAACCACTTAAGAGACTTACCCAGAAACTCACAGGTGATTCTAACACGTATAATCACCTGTGAGGGTTGCATACTAATCTAATCAAGATACATTAGTGTTTATTTTGCTTATATATATATATATTTTTTTTTTTACAAATGTTAGAATTTTTCTTCCACTTCCAATTTGACTTTAGCATATTTTGTGTAGATCATTGACCAAAATAAATGACAATTAAATCTTAATCCCACTTTGTAACAACAAAATGTGGGAAAATGGGTGTGAAAACTTTCAGAAGGCACTTCCAATATTATTTTCATATCTGAAAGATATGAAAAATACTTTCAAATATCATTTGCTTTTCTGAGACCTGTACTTGAATAACAAAGTAAATAATGATTTATTTTTAAACTATATTTGACTACCTAGATTATTTGAAAAGTTTAAAACAAACTACAAAATACAACTATTTTCTGCCCAGGTCTGTGACCAGCAAGATTTATATATATTTTTTATTACTATATGTGGGAATTTAGCTGTGTTTTTTGAAGGTAAATTCATTAACACTTGTATTGTTAATTTGTATTTCAAACAGCCCCCATGGTTTAACAACCCAGCCCTTCCAAATTGCCGGTTGCGCACTGATGTGTACAAAAGGGATACATTAAAACAAGATTTCTTTTCAAACAAAGGCCATTTACCCTCTAAATAAATAGTTTGAGCATGTCTTGTTTGTGGGGAACGTAAAAACTACTATATTACAGTATTTAATTGTATGTATTAAGGCAGGGGAGTCCCATCTCTTTTTCAAGGGAGCCCTACATGACAAGACCAAGCAACCAAGGAAAGAATATAGGAAACAAAGCAAAATACACAAAAAAAAAAAACGATTATAAAAAAAACAACCACATTCCCCAGTGAAGAGGTCCCTCTACCAACAATCTGAATTGCCAGGAAAGGCACCAATGCGTCCAACTGTAGGGTTTTCTGAAGATTCTTAGCACATCACTCATAGAACAAACTAAAAGCAGTTTTACTGAAATCTGTAGTGACAGAAGGAATTTCAAGATTTAGCCACCCCTGCAACAGGATATGGGCATCTCATACTTCAATAGGCTCGTTACAATGTTAGGTAATACAGGTGTTTTAGCAAACAGGCTTTAAAATAAACAGAATGCAATGTTTTGACCTACGCAAAGTCAGAGGGCCATTCAGATAGGGAATGCAGTGATGAGTGCAAAACCTGTTGCCTGTAATAAAGCAAAGTGCACTGCATCTAACAGCTTTAATGAAGTGGCAGCTGCAACAATGTAGAAGGTGTCGCCATAGTCTAGGACTGGTAGGAACGGCGACTGAAAGACCTGCTTCCTGCAATTAAGCAAGAGGCGTGACCTGTTGCTATAGAGCCTAGTTGTATTCTCAACTTCTCAGTTATCCAAATGCCAGATATTTGTAAGCAGATATATGATCAAGTTTGGCACCATTCAAGGTACAGATCTTTAGAGTCATTGTTGAGCGCTCTAGAAAACATACCTTGTTTTTCCAGTATTTAATACAAATTTCAGGGCAATTAATGTTTTTCGTAAGAATGAAAGCAGTCTGTAGGTCAGACAGAGCCTTGTCCACGGTGGAGGGGAATAAAATACACAACAGTATTATCCACATACAGGCGCAATTTACAATTATTCACAGAAAAAAAACAATATTGTTCATGTAGATGGCAAAAAGTACTGCACCCAGAATCAGCCCTTGCAGAACACCTTCTGTTATATTAAGGAAACTTAACTGAACATCATCAATAGATACATATTATGTTAGATCTGTCAAGTAGGTTTTAAAGGAAAGGTTCACACAGCCGAGTTATTGGGGTTCAAGCAGACAGAAATCCGGCCGGTATGACGTGGAACTGATTAAGTCGCTCTCACTACACTGGAAGTTAACAGGAATATGACATTTAGGATTGCAAAAACATTATCGTACAGGTCAAATTTCAATACTGGCCGATGTCAAAACTCGGGAGGATATCTTCTATGGAATGAGCCATTGATTATATTTTTGTGATATTCCTACAGAGATATTATAGAAAGGAGATAGGAATCCAATGAATAATGGAACGTATAAACCCCACCCAGCAGAATGTCGACTAATCGCATTCACATTGTCATGCTGCGTCACGCGGTTGCTAAACTAATCGTCACGCAATCCCTTCTCAAAGTCAGTATACATGTCGAGGAATGTGCCTATTTTCCTCGAAAGTAGGCAATGTAACGATTCCAAGGCAATGTAACGATTCCAAGGCTATACAGTATTACAGATAGCAAGTTAATTATCACACATCTCGGAAAATATTTGTAATGTTGTACTTCTTTTTGACAAAATTCGTGCTAATGTTGGGTTTTGAGCTAGCGCCTAACAGACTCCCATTCATACTTTACAGGAGAGTACGCCTTCACACAGAATGCACCGCGCCGCCCATTGCCGTAGCGCGGGCAACGTTTACCATCTCCTCAAATGTCAAACCCCACCCTGAGGCGCATTATCCACAGGTTGAACATGGTGAGATTGGAGACTCCTAAATTGATAGCTGTAAAATTGCCTAAAGAAGTTGCACTAACTAGCCACTGGACATGCTGATATTGTATTTGGGATGCAGCAGAGATGGTGCTATGTCCCGGTCTAAAAACAGACCGGTGAACATTCTGGATACATTTCATAGATAAGAAAGATTGTAGCTGAGAATTAATCAATCAAGTATTGATACGTTGATAACAGACTCACTTACTTTATTCTGAAGATGGCAGTTAACCAGGAACAGAAGCCCTGCAGTGTAGACATGCACAATGACAATCAGACATTTGAAAAAAATGCAGTTGAAAACAGTCGCTTTTCAACATTCTCAATACATGGAGATTTAAAAATAAAATAAAAATGAAATTCCACACAAACAAATAATTTGACAGTGGTGATGCATTATTAAGTGTTTTCGTTTTTAGTCCCCAATTCAATCAACTGCAGATACAGAACAAACCAGCATGGTTTTTTTATTTATCAAAGGTGTTAAATCCAACATAGCAACATGCTTTTCTCATAGTCATTGGATGTTGATGTGAAACCTAAACTCAAAACACAGTGTAAACATTTAGAATTAAACTACGGTGTTCCTTTATCTGCAATTTATTTAATTGGGGTCCAAGTACTGTATGACCAGAGAGGGCAATAAACAGGGGACTGTCTGGGGTAAAGCCAACGTCATCAGGACAGCTATAGCAGTGGCCCAATCGTGATGTGAGTTTTAGTGAACAGACAGGGAGAGTGGAGGCAGAGCCTTAGCCTACCAGCTGGGATTAAAAGGCTAGGAGGTAGAAAAGAGATAACGGGGACTGAATTGACCTACTAGGGTGATTACAGTGCTACACATGACTCTGGGATATCGTATGGAGTTCCATAGAATGTTATTGAGGGACATTGGGTGTGTGGATAACTGACTGGTTTAGCTTATATTTCTGTAAAAGTCACAAGTTTGAAAATGTGTATGAGTGTCTGTTCCACGCACTGGGGCATTTAATCTTAAGGATATTAATTCAAACTATCATCATATACAATATTGTGTTGCATTACTTGGAAGAGTCAAGAGAGAAGTCTCCCTTATGATAAAACATATATGTACTGAATCGATAAGGGGTGGGAAGTCTCCATCAGGAGTCACCAAGTGAAACTGTGTCTGACGGACGTGACTCCACCCACATCCAAGGCTGGCAGCCAGCGGCTTTACAGTCCTCTACTTATCTTGCATTGTTTAACAGGGATGGGAGGCAAGGCCAATGGAGTCGATTAAAGAGATGCACGTGTGACCAGTAGGAGACAACCTCAGTGGTGGGGAGACATTCTGAGGGAGGGAGTAGGGAGGGATTTCTCACGTTATCCCGTTGATCGAAGTCGACAGAGCTGGAGACTGAAGTGAGACGTTCATAGCGGTCTGGCGTTTCAGAATGCAGAGCTGAGGCAACACTGGAAACAGAGGACAAGTGTCAGGCTTTGATGGAGGCACGGAGAACAAGGCAGGACCGGGTCCTGCAACTGTGGTTTAGTTAGTTAATTTGTGGTTTGAAACAGAATGGAATTGAGGCTAGAGGAAAAGCTAATGGGGTCGATTCCATTTTAATTCCATCAATTCAGAAAGTAAACAGAAAATTGGAATGTCAGTTTACCTGAATTTACAACATTTAAATAGAATTTGACCCCAACCCACATTATGTTTCACTGCTGCATATCTATCATCAAAAAATGTCAATTTATTAATGAAACCATAACAGTTACTCAACAATGTCTGTAGAACCATGCCATTCTGTGTATATTTTATAGTCAGTTTGATAAACTCTCCAGCTCTCGGAGGGTCTAACATGACACATTCAAGATCCCATCATCCCTCAGCGGAATTACTGGCCAATCAAGCAATTGCTGACTTAGTACGCACAGAGGCGTCAATCAGAAAACAGTTAATTTAGTCATTGTCACATGATATAATCCTACATTTCACGTTTTACTGTAGATACTATGCACTAACAAAATCACACAACATTTCACTTGAACTTCCCACACCAAGGTCAACATCAACAAGGCTGCTATGTGAATGACATAATAGGATGTCCTGCTCCATGAGTTCAACATTTGTAACTACACAAACATCAAACTCGTGGGGCTGGATAGATGTCTAGATTATGGTTTGTGTCATGACTGTAAAGTCTGGTAGAATCAGCCAACAGTGTAATGACGATTTATGGCATCTGCCTTGTCAGGGAGGTATCAAGTAAAGGGTTACCCCTCACTCTATAGGACAAGAGACATACACAGTGTGCAACAGACCAACACAACTCTGGCTGAGGGTGCCCCAAGTATGCCAAGCATCCAGACATTAAGGTAGGCATCATTGAGGGCACCCTCAAGCCAAATAATGGTTGTGTGCTAGCAGTATAATTTTTAGACTGAAGAAAGGCTTTGAACGATCTATGTTGGCCACCATTGCATTGTGCTGCCTAACATTCCTGAGGATATACACTATATATACAAAAGTATGTGGACTCACCTTCACATTAGTGGATTTGACTATTTCAGCCACACCCATTGCTGACAGGTGTATAACATCGAGCACATAGCCATGCAATTTCCAGACAAATATTGGCAGCAGAATGGCCTTACTGAAGAGGTCAGTGACTTTCAACGTGGCACCGTCATAAGATGACACCTTTCCAACAAGTCAATTCGTCAAATTTCTTCCCTGCTAGAGCTGCCCCCCGGTCAACTGTAAATATTGTGGAAATGTCTAGGAGCAACAACGGCTCAGCCATGAAGCGGTAGGCCACACAAGCTCACAAAACGAGACAGCAGAGTGCTGAAGAGCGTAGCCTCGGTTGCAACAATCACTACCAAGTTCCAAACTGCCTCTGGAAGCAACGTCAACACAAGAACTGTTCGTCGGGAGCTTCATGAAATGGGTTTCCATGGCCGACCAGCCGCACACAAGCCTAAGATCACCATGTGCAATGCCAAGCGTCGGACGGAGTGGTGTAAAGGTCACCACCATTGGACTCCAGAGCAGTGGAAACGCGTTCTCACGAGTGATTAAGCACGCGTCACCATCTAGCAATCCGACGGACAAATCTGGGTTTGGCGGATGCCAGGCGAACGCTACCTGCCTCAATGCATAGTGCCAACTGTAAAGTTTGGTGAAGGAGGAGTAATGTCCGCCCAACATCAGTCCAACCTCACTAAAAGCTTGTGGCTGAATGGAAGCAAGATCCCTCAGCAATGTTCCAACATTTAGTGGAAAACCTTCCTAGAAGAGTGGAGGCTGTTATAGCAGCAAAGGGGGAGACCAACTCCATATTAATACCCATGATTTTGGAATGAGATGTTCGACAAGCAGGTGTCCACATACTTTGGTCATGTAGTGTACCATCTTTGATATGCATAATCTCATTTTGTGATTAGAGCTCCACTGAGCAATGGACATGCATTGTCTTATGCTTTAAAAACCAAGGGCCGTATTCAATTCAAACTACTAACTGTCTTCTCATCATGAGCAATTTTTTTTTTATGCTATAAGAAAGCCTGTTTTGGGTTATGTACTCAAACAACATGTTAAAACAAAAAACTGCAACTCAAGGCCAGGCACTACGGGCAAATGTTTTGTATTTGTTTTACCTTTATTTAGCTAGGCAAGTCAGTTAAGAACAAATTCTTATTTTCAATGACGGCCTAACTGCCTTGTTCAGGGGTAGAACAACAGATTTTTACCTTGTCAGCTCAGGGATTCGATCTTGCAACCTTCTGGTTACTAGTCCAACGCTCTAACCACTAGGCTATCTGCCGCCCCTAATGACTGACAATGACAGTTTCCAGAAAAATGGGATTTACAGGATATGCAAATATTTGCATATTTAATTGGAGTACCACAGTACGAGTCATAATACCCATAAAACCTAGGAGGTCAAACAGGGGAAATGGTTCCAATAATTATTCCACCATAGATCTTTCCCACAGGGGATTTAGAAACGCTTCAAATAAGGGCTGTGTTTCGTGTAGGCTTACCCTGGCGTGAAGTTTGAATAACCATGTAAATGTCTCTAGGACAAGGTGACTGATCAATATATTTGCCTGTATTTACCCCCCCCCCCAAAAAAAAATTACTGATTACTGCCGAATCAAGGCAAAGGTCATCTCTGGATTAACCATCTAACATTAGCTAAATGTAGTAATGAATAAATTGGCTACATTTCTTTAAAACTGACAGTTCTGTGAACTGTCTTGTGCAAGTTTTAAATTGACACAATACTTTTTAGTAAAGGTGTCAGCTAGAGATGATGTGCAGGACTTTGCAGGGATTTGTAGTTTTGCATGATGTCTACTTTGATGCTAATTAGCATTTTCGAATCCGAGTGTAAATGGAGCCGAATATATTGATAAAATCACATGGACCGAGAGAGATTTACATGGTTATCAATACTTCACGCCAGGGTAAGCCTACATGAAACACATCCCTTGTTTTAAGTGTTTCTAAAATCCCCTGTGGGAATTTTTTTTTTTTTTTTTAAATGATTGGAACCATTTCCCTGTTTGACTACTAGGTTTTAAGGGTATTATGACACATCCAGAGTGGGGCTCAACAGCCTAGGTGATTGAGATTAAGGGGGTGGGAACGACACCATCAGTGTGGTGCCTGGCCTCAACAACAACAGTATTACTCCATAATTTCTTGCAGGGTAGGATTGGTTTTTGACCTATTCCGGAAAGACAGTTAGCGATTTTGAATAGGGCCCAAAGTCTACAAATAGGTTGTTTTAGATGCAGCACTGGGTGTGTATTGTAATCTCCCACTCTTACATCCTACAACAGAAGATCTACCACGGTCCAACAGTAAACTTAGTCCAATGACGACATGTACAGAAATGGGGGCATTTATCCGTCAGGACAGGAGACCACATTCCACTTTCTAGCTGGATTCCAATCTGAAAACACTCATTTCCTCTGCCTTTATTGACCCCTTCATGGCCCTGAATGGACAGAGGGGAAGGGGTCATTTTTTGACTGAGAACCCAGCCTGTTGAGAACTTGGCTTCTTATCGTCTAACAAAGGGTCCACTCGGGAGGTGCTATCATCACAGCTAATGTCACAAGGATTCACAAAGACGCCACAGCAAGAGGGCCTAGGGAAGTTCACATCCACCCTGATTCACCGTTTACCTTGTATTATTTGCTCTCAGTGTATCATAGTTACCCTTTTCTCTTCTCCGACTATGTTATATTCAAATATGTAAAAAGGAAGCATGCATGTCAAAAGATTCATATGTTAGGTGACAGTCAAAAGCATCAGAAGCCATGGCAGATACACTGGTGGAAGTCAACAGTATGGTTAATGACACACAAGGCACTTATGGTGGGTTAACCAAAGTCAGAGTCAACACCCAAGAAATCCACAGCAAAAAGCAGTGACGGAGCCCTCACACCAAACCATCTTGCTTGTTAATAAGATAGATACACATAAACCTCTCTCACACACACCAACCCGCAGGACACCCCAATTGGAGTTGATTGCAGTACATTATGGAATTGGACTGCACGCACACACACACACACACACACACACACACACACACACACACACACACACACACACACACACACACACACACACACACACACACACACACACACACACACACACACACACACACACACACACACACACACACACACACACACACCTGAAAGGAAAAAAGAGTGTTAGTCCACCAGTGAGCAGGGCAAGTACAGTTAGGACAGTAAAGCAACCAGGGAAGAGAGAAGACGACATTGGAAAACCAGGAGATAATCAAAACGTGTTTAAAAACATACTATTCCCGCTCCTCCAATCCGTTGAAACGCTTCTTCGATCTTCACAGTGAAACAAAAAAAAAAACACGAAAAAAGGAAAAATGAGCATAATCGGCATGAAAAGGAGTACACATTTACTTCATTAAGGTTAGTCCTGGATAGAAATCCTAAAGTGTCAACAAATTAGATGTTACACAATGTATAAGAGCAGGACAGGTTTATGAGAGCCATAGGCGGGGTGAGGTTGAGGGGCGATCCATCACATCACATGGGCCCTGATCAAATGTCACCCCACAATCCCCTCACCACACACACGGACATACAACTCCCACACTGGTGACCCCCGCCTCATCACAGCTCTGAAAGAGCCCCTGAAATCAAGAAAACAGCTGTGTGTGTGTGCGTGCGTGTGTCTGTCTGTTAGTGCTGACCAATTAACAAAAATGTGGGCCCGGTTTACTCATGGGGCTTTTATTAGCTAATTGTTTTATTATGTGTAGTTACAGAAGAAAAACAAAAATCTTACCAATATTGAAGACCATGACTATTTTTCAAAAACCGAACTGTAACCAAATCATCCTCAAAAAACATTAAATCACTCAGCACTAGTGTGTGTGTGTGTGTGTGTGTGTGTGTGTGTGTGTGTGTGTGTGTGTGTGTGTGTGTGTAGGGAGTGACAAGGGAGAGGGAGCGGGACAGACAAGAAAACAGGAAGTATGTGGCGCAAAAGAGATTGTTCAGTCAGCTGTGGGACTATAGGAGGAAATGGTTTGCCCCTCTCTCTCTGTCCTTTAAATGAATGGGAGGACAGAACTATTTCAAAGGACATGAAGCACTTAGAAATCTCATACATCATATCCATGAGCAGGCCCAGGTCACTTTAAAGTAACCAAATAAGTCTTCAAACTATTATTGTACTTAAAAGGGGCCATCCAGGATTGGTACACAGTAAATCAAGGAGAGTTGAAATCACGGTGTTAAAATTGTTAGGGTTAAATTGACTCCACTTGAGTTATTTTAACCCTCAGCGTGATACGGTCTCTGGAGTTAGTTGGGACTGAGTCCTTTTTAGTCAATTAAGAGTAAACAGAGACAGGGAGTTAAATCTATGGAGGGGCCTCATATTTCCCAGCATGCTCCGTTGCAGGTAGATTTTTTTTAAATAATTTATTTTAATATCTGTCTTTTTGCATGTACATTAATTGTTTATAATCCTTTGTTTTTTACTTTCTGCTCCGACAGGCTTTCTGAATGCAAGTCGTGATATCTTCCCTCGAGTTGGATACCAACAGGGATTGGATATTACTTTGCTAGTTACCATAACGTGACACATTAAGATATGCAAATAAGGCATCACCCTTACACTTCAGAAGTATTAAACTGATAGAGAAAATGTAAACTGATGGAGTTGACTGTTAATTCAAAACACAGATAAGTGGAAAATTGCAAGAGTATACTAAAATGACGCTAAAAAGAGTAATCAACTATTAGAGTTGGATATTTACTCTATTAGTGTAAAAAAATATTATAATGAAATACAGCCTGGCATCAAAGACTAGACGTAACATAGTAAATGTAAAGCTGAGACTCAAAATAGTGTGATATGTTACATTTTGTATGATTACAAAAAGACAGGTTACTTAACCCTTTACACATGTGGGAATTGACCTACTTGGATCAGGCTTAATTCAAATGTTTCTTACAGAAGAAATATGAAAAGTATATGTATAAGCAATTGAAAGGGAACAGTTTGGATACATTGGAAAACTTATTAGGTCAAAATTGAGGACACAGCAGTTCACCTGTTGTTAGTGTTGATTATATGTCCAGTTTACATTTACTGTACTTTTCACTGTATTTGTTGAAACAAAATCTGAAAATACTCTGGATACAGTCAGTAACACAATAATATTTTTGGAAAAGGTGGAGTAGGTGCAACATTAGAAAAAATGTACAAGGGTTTGAATGAGAGGACTAACATGTGTCTCCAAGTGGCCAAAAACCCCTCCAAAGTGTGTATAGTTCCTAAGTTATTTCAATGCAGTTTTATGACTCAAAGAAGAGTTAAACTATAAGGTGTTCTTTTTGTTTGTACTCCTAGCTGTGCCCTTGAGGAACTAGGGCAGGGACACTGTTAGTTGTTTGGTTTGGAACATAACTCTGCATCCCCCACCACACCAATTAGTGTTAGGCTTTCACAGGGCAATTCAGAGAAACAGATTGTAATTTTGGTGCTAATAGAATTTTAGTCATGAGTGCATTCAGGTGCGTGTCCCATTGCAGATTTTCTTCATAATAGACAAACATAGGCTTATTCTGTTCAGAACAACCCAGGGTATGACGCCATGTCATCTTGTAACTGTACATCAAAAACACTGTTTATGAAAATGTGATATGGAAATGTGAAGTGCACATTTTGGATTTACAGGTGTTTGAGTTGCTACAGTAGTATGACATCAAAATTGGTGGTATGTATTATAATCCTCAATGTCTCATCTTTCAAAATTGATTGAGTCCTCTTAAATTTACAGCATTTCCCTCACTCAAACAAAAAATGTGCAAAAGTTGCCCAATTAGCAGGAGGGATGTGGGCAACTTCTTGATGCGTTTGGTGCTCAGGTTCAGGACGGCAGTCAAAACCCATACAGCGCAAAGCCTGAGCTCTGATGTCATTTATATCATGTTACTGTACAGCCACTGTGTTCCATTTTAGGTGCTTAAGTGCCAAAATCTGCTATTTTCAACCTGTATACGGGTACGAGCGTAAAGGGCTACAGGTACACTCAGTGATATGACGTAGGTGCACAAAGTAAATAACGTAATGGGTCAATTTCCGCAACAACCTAAGAGCGTAGAAGCACAAGGCTAAACTCCCTCACTGTTTTGCTCCCGTACCTACCACGCTCTAGCTTCATGAAGTTAACCCATGCACATGTGCAGCTACAGTGTGGAAGCAAATTCTTGGGGGGGGGGTTGACCAAATTACACGAGATTAGACTGCTCTAAGGAGTGACCTCAAACTACAATTTGGTTTTCGTAGAAACAAAACGCTTAGGTTAGCATTTTCAGACCAAAAACTGTATTTCACTCAGCAAAGAGTGTGTATGAATTGACACATTACAATATTAAACAGCTTTGGAATAAAATGTTCAATATCTTTTCTTAAACATCCTCTGTACCGTGTGCTTATTGTTTAACCATAAATATGTTCTTGGGTCATTTTGAGACCTTATGGAGCATCAGGTACTGCTGGAATGTCTACTATGACATGTGCATCTTTTTGTGAAATTACAATGTATATTCAAAACATTTATGAATTATTTATAAAGTATAAATAACCCACACTTTAGATGAGGCCAAGCAAATAGACCTACTTTAAAAAGTTGTTTATATTATAAATGCGTGAATAACTAGGTTACTAAAATTTACAAATGTGGGAGTAATGATTAATAAACTATTAACGAATACATTATAAAGGCTTTATTATGTGGAGTTATTATAAAAGTGCTACCTGTCACGACTTCCGCCGAGGTTGGCTCTCCTGCCTGTTCAGGGTGTGCTCGGAGGTCGTCGTCACCGTCCTATTAGCCACTACCGATCCCTTTTCGGTTATCTGTTGGTTTTGTCTGATTGTTTTCACCTGTGTGTTAGTTAATTAGTATCTGTATATAATGTAGGTTGTCCCGCCCTTGTTTTGTGCGGGATTGTTTGTTTTTGTCATTTCGTTTCGGCTGTCGGTGTTTTTGTGTTTTATTTCTCCGGTTTGTCTGTTATTTTCCTGTTTTGGATATTTTTCACCCTGTTTGTATTTTTGGGTTGTCCGTGTTTATTGTTGTTCACCGGAGAATAAACCTCTATTCATTATTTGCTCTCTGCACCTGATTCCACCCACCTTGACTAGTCGTGACACTACCGAATATTTTTCAAAACTAATTTGTTGTGGCAGTTTTGAAAATCTTGCATAAGCCTGTGTCTGGTTGGGCAAGGCCAACTCTCTCAATATTCCCCCAGTAGGACATAAGCCCAAAAGGACAACTGCCAGAAAGTTTGCCTACATCGTCATTACAGAGTGCAAGTATACACTGGATTACCTGGACAAGTCTCCTAAGTATACGCTTGTTTTATGGAACAGATTGGTTGACGAAATTCATGAATTCATGATCACTGATGTATAATATTACGGTCAACTTTTAATGTCAGATAGCTAACCCTATAAAAATAAGATGGAGGCAGAAAGCTAACCCTTTCATTTTGTCTTTTGACCATGTCCAAAGTATGTATGTGCATGTGTCTGCATGGGGAAATGCCTGGAGGATAAATAATGAGGTCGATATGAGCAGAGCGACCATGACAAGACCCAGTTCTCAGTGAATGACTGATTCAGTACAAGTAGTTCAAAACGTGTTATTTCTCTTCTTAATACACTGCACCAGATCATGTACATTCAAAGGGATCGATTTGATACAACAGTAAAATACAGTAAGTATGCTAACTAGTTCTAAATTATTTCCATATTTATTACCAACATACCCAAACCATAGATTAATCATAATTGATTAATAAGTATCCCAATGGGTTACGATAATAAACTGGTGAAAATATTCCCAATTTTGTTGCTCTGCTGTGTGAGCAAACCCTGCAGCCCAGACAGTCGTTGTTCCAGAAATGAGTAGTATGTAAGTGACAGTGAGTCATTCAGTCACCCTGAATGACTTGCAAACCAATAATCCTGAAGGAAGAGGTAGGAAGGAATGGTGATGGGGTTACTTAAGGCACACAGTCATAACAGGCAAGTCATTCTCACAATTCAAGGGACAAGGGCTAATGACCAGTAGGACTACATCAGGGCAGTATACGTGTGTGCACGTGCGTACAATGTAACACCTCAGTCATTTGTTAGGCCTACCTGTCAGCATCTGTCACCAATGCCAGGCGTCCATAATCCCAGGCCACTTTCCGCAGTACTGAGAAGACAAAGAGAAGCACCTGAAAGCACAGAGGAAAGTAATGTGATATGATTTCCTCTTCATTGGTGTTTTTTGGGTGAGCCCCAAGAACATCTGTGTATCATTCAAATGTCACTGCTGTTCTAAAAAAAAAAAAAATTGTAGGACCAGTAAACACTTAGTGGGCTCCGAAATTATTGACACCCTTGATAAAGATGAACAATAATGACGGGGGGGAAAAGGAACAAATATGAAGCTATATTGTACGCTCCAAAAAATTGGAAAGATAGAGAAGGAAAAAAAGTAGGGGTCAAAATTGACACACCAAAAGATTCTTATTAATAAAGTAGTCAAAAGATTAGTATTTGGTCCCATATTCCTAGTATGCAATGACTACATCAAGCTTGACACTACACAACGTATTGGATGCCTTCACGGTTCGTTTTGGCTCCATTTTTGAATATTTTGTGCCCAATAGAAATGAAATGGTAAATGATCTATTGTGGTCATTTTGGAGACATTGCAAATAAGAATAGAATAATGTGTTTCTAAACACTTCTACATGAATGTGAGTGAGACATTTAGAAGGTCAAAGACCATACCCCTCAAAAATGCTAACCTCTCACCATTACCAAAACCAGGGGAGGTTAAGCATGTCTTGGGGGGTATGATCTTTGACCCTCTAAATTTCTCACTCACATTCATGTAGAGGTGTTTACACATTCTATTCACAATAAAAGTAATACATTTAGTATTCATTTCTATTGAGCACAAAATCTGAAACACAATCAAAACAAAACTTGGCCACTTTACTTATAATCAAATCAAAATTGTATTTGTCACATGCCCTGAATACAACAGGTGTTGAGAAATTGTATCAGTATAAAATATAATTTAGTATTTGAATTACGTATTTTATACAGTCATTATTGCTCATCTTTATCAAGGGTGTCAATCATTTCAGACCCCACTTCATATTATAGGAGGTAAATGTAGTATGATTAGAGGATGACAATAGAAAGGAGCAACATTGGTGCTTAATTCTAAAGGGTAATTAAGTATAAAAAGGCCAACACTCACGTCACTCAGTTCAGATTCCAAAAATTATTGAATTTTGCATATATATTTCACATTTTCCTTACGCTGACAAAGACGTGAGTAATAATATGAAATAAATTGACTAAACAAGCCTTTTCATCTGTTCATTGTGTTATGATATCATGTCCATGTTGTTAGTATGTTTTATTTAACCTTTATTTAACCAGGAACAGACAGAAACCTGTTTTGGGAGGGGGACCTGCTATATGCTGCTTTATGAGCGTCAAAGTTGACATTGTTCTAAAGAAACAAAATCATTGAGAGACAAGGATCTTTGAGGGCACACAATACGAAATGTCTTCGGAACACTAATTTCGTCACCAGACCCTGTCATTTTGGGTGAAAACGCATTCTGGACACATATATAGTTATTGATGATGCTTACCAAGGCACAGCCATAACCCATCACTTTGTGACCTTGGCTGCCCAGTAACATTTTACAATACATGAGGAGATGAGCATGTGGCCATGTGAATGTAGCATACTTTAAAAGACAACAGGAGATGGTGAGCCCCAATGACAATACAGCTTCATTTGAATAACACCACTGCCAGACAGTCAGCCACTATGTAGGTCAATCCATTGTCCCCATGGTCACAAAGCACTATGGATGTTACCATCAATTATTCCTGAACAGGAGCATCCTGTTCCACACTAGTACTACAGCCAAACCATTAGGACTGGTCAAAAAGAAAAATGGTACCATTGAACTCACTGACCGACTTGTCCAATTTGAAATCCATAGTTGGGTGGGTGTAAAGTTCCTAAAGGAATTTAATAAAACTCAATAAGATTTGTCAAACCATACACTTCCTCCCCTGTAAATTGGGGACTGATTCAGACCTAAAATGACAAGGACACAAGGTTGAGTGGACTCAGACCAATCAATGACATCAATTAACATCCAGGGAGAAAATAAAATTAACAGTAATGACAGACTTACTGGTCCAGATTTGAATATCCTAGCCCTGTTGACCTTATGTAGGCCTGCCCAATTGACCTGAGCCATTTCGAACAAACAAAAAAATCCTGCGCATTAACACACAAGCAAACAATGGGAGAAGTCATTAAATATGAATTACATGTGTCAAAACTATTACATAACATGTACAGAGTTTGAAAGATATGGTCATTATTTGGTGAGAAAAAAATGAACCTGTGTTTTCATGTAGTATAAGCACTCAGAAGCCGACGTTAGTATTCCCAAAAACTTAAGATAGTCTAATAAGCTAGCCAACTACCCTGCTATCTAATAGTCATACATCCATACAGAATTCATCCCTTTTCAATGAAAGAATTGAAAGGGCATTGTTGTTGGACAATGACAAAATACTAAATGTTTTAATGTAGATAACGTTAGGATATTTGCGATCTGTTGTGGCACAAAGCTAACTAGCTAACCCACCATGTTAAGTCTAATATTGCCGTCTCCAAAACGGAAAGGTGCCTCAAGCAGTGTTAACTTCCAGTCAATTCAAAAATGTATAAATAAATATAATAATGACAAAGCAAAAACTGGTTTCAAGAAATGTTTACTAATTATTATTTTTTAAATAACAAAACTGAAATATTACATTTACATAACTATTCTGACGCTTTACTCAGTACTTTGTTGAAGCACATTTGGCAGTGATTACAGCATAGAGTCTTCTTGGGTATGACACTACAAGCTTGACACACCTGTATTTAAAGGAGTTTCTCCCTTCTCTGAAGATCCTCTCAAGCTCTGTCAGGTTGGATGGGGAGAGCTGCTGGACAGCTATTTGCAGGTCTCTCAAGAGATGTTAGATTGGATTGGGTTCAAGTCCGGGCCACTCAAGGACATTCAGAGACTTATCCTGAAGCCACTACTGCATTGTCTTGACTGTGCTTATGGTCGTTGTCCTGTTGGAAGGTGAACCTTTGCCCCAGTCTGAGATCCTGGAGCAGGTTTTCATCAAGGATCTCTGTACTTTGCCTTGATCCTGACAAGTCTCCCTGCCGCTGACAAACATCCCCACAGCATGATGCTGCCACCACTATACTTCACTGTAGGGATGGTGCCAGGTTTCCTCCAGTTGTGATGCTTGGCATTTCAATCTTGCTTCTCATGGTCTGAGATTCTTTAGGTACCTTTTGGCAAACTACAAGCGGGCTATCAGGTGCCTTTTATTGAGAAGTGGCTTCTGTCTGGCCACTCCACCATAAAGACTTCATTGGTAGAGTAATGCAGAGATGGTTGTCCTTCTAGAAGATTCTCCGATCTCCACAGAGTAACTTTAGAGCTATGTCAGAGTGACCATCGGGTTCTTGCTAACCTCCCTGAACAAGGCCCTTCTCCCACGATTGCTCAGTTTGACCGGGCAGCCAGCTCTAGGAAGAGTCTTGGTGGTTCAAAACTGATTCTATTTAAGAATGATGGAGGCCAATGTGTTCTTGGGGAACTTCAATGCCGCAGACATTTTTTGGTACCCTTCCTCAGATCTGTACCTCGACACAATCCTGTCTCTGGGCTCTACGGACAATTCCTTCGACCTCAAGGCTTGGTTTTTGCTCTGACATGCACTATCGATTGTGGGATGTTATATAGACCGGTGTGTGTCTTTCCAAATCATGTCCAATCAATTTAATTTACCACAGTTGTAGAAACATCAAGGATGGTCAGTGGAAACAGGACGCACCTGAGCTCAATTTGGAGTCTCATAGCAATGGGTCTGAATAGTATAAGTATGTTCATTTTTATATAATTGCAAAACATTCTGTTTCGCTTTGTCATCATGGGGTATCTTATATGATTGCTGAGGATTTTTTAATATTTAATCCATTTTATAATAAGGCTGTAATGTTACACAATGTTGAAAAAGTCGAGGGGTTTGAATATTTTCCAAAGGTACTGTACACACACACATAGATACTGTATACCTATGTGATCATTGCAGGTTAGCATAAAGTCACTAGGACCCCTTTTCTCAAATCCGCACCTTCAGGTCAGAAGTATTGCTGTACACAAACCTGGGATCCCAGGGAAATATAATCTCTGGCCAATGAATCAGTGACAAATCAATAAATTAACTACAGGGAAGTGAGAAAAACCTGCAGCACTGGAATGGGAGCTAGGAATCTATTTGAAATACAGGCAAGAGATCTCTAGGCAAACTCACCAGGAAGCACATGAAGTCCAGCGCAAGGACTGTGGGGACCCCTCCAAAAGGTAGGCCCTGAAGCACGGTGCTGCGGATACGGGCTGAGTAACAGTAGTCTTTGGACTCATTGTTGGCAGAGCAGTTCTCCTGGCCTGCAATGCAGGCCCGGACCCCCCCCGGCCATATCCCCATGGTCACGATCAGGTGAAGACCCACAGGATCAGCACTGTGAGCAAGCTCACAGCCGCATCTTCCTGGAAACCTATTGTGGAAGGAAGGAGGAAAAGGAGGGTGAAACCACATACTTCAGATATCCAGATAAACCACTTACGGCAACGAAAAACACCTAAACATCATCACTTAGGGAATTGTGCACTTTATATAGAAATCTCAAAACTCAGATCTTTGTAAATTACAGTTTCTAAAACTAGAACTTGTTGTGAAGGCAATTCAATAAATAGAGCAAGTGTTATGCCGCTAAGGACCATTTTCACAAAGCAGAATAAGTGTTGGGGCACCTCACAGTAACAGAATGACACAGACTCAGATTTTTCACTTTACAAGTATGCCAAAAAAAAAAAAACATTGATTGCAAAGTTAAACAAACCATAGAACTTTATGCACAAGGACTACTTTTAACAATTTCCCCAGAAAAATGTACAAAAACACATTTACTCGAACAGTGCATATGTAATGTTTGGTAACAGAATGACAGTAAAATCTTCCCAAAAATAGTCTGTTTTTTCTATTAATTACTTGTTTTGTTTGCAGAGGGAAAGTAAATGTAAACAGTCTTAGCATCTTCAAAGTGCACCTCTGCAGATATATATTTTCTGCAGATATATATTTTAATGTTCCATATTTTGGGGATGTTGCTTCAATCATTTTGAAACACTGGTGTGGTACAGAGATGAGGTAGTCATTAAAAAATATTGTTAAACAGTGCACACAGAGTGAATCCATGCAACTTAAGTACATTTTTACATCAACTGATTTAGGCTTACCATAACAAAAGGGTTGAATACTTATTGACTCAAGACATTTCAGCTTTAAAATGTCATTTGTAAAAATGTCTAAAAACATAATTCCACTTTGACATTATAGTGTAGTGTGTGTTGGCCAGGTTCACAAAAACAAAATGGAATACATTTTAAATTCAGACTGTAACAACAAAACGTGGGGGAAAAAAATGTCACGGGGTGTGAGTTCTTTCTGATGTCTACTTTTACTTGTTACTTCTGTGAACTTTCATTATCCTTCCTCCTCATGAAGGAGAGCAATTCGAAAAAAATCTTTACGATATGTGAGTTTTTGGTAATGGAATGACAAGGCCTTTATCCAAATCCAGATAGCTGATGTTCTGAAAGAGCTGCAAAATCTGGACCCCTACAAATCAGCCGGGCTAGACAATCTGGACCCTCTCTTTCTAAAATGATCTGCCGAAATTGTCGCAACCCCTATTACTAGCCTGTTCAAACTCTTTCGTATCGTCTAAGATTCCCAAAGATTGGAAAGCTGCCGCGGTCATCCCCTTCTTCAAAGGGGGTGACACTCTAGACCCAAACTGCTACAGACCTATATCTATCCTAACCTGTCTTTCTAAGGTCTTCGAAAGCCAAGTTAACAAACAGATTACTGACCATTTTGAATCCCACCATACCTTCTCCGCTATGCAATCTGGTTTCAGAGCTGGACATGGGTGCACATCAGCCACACTCAAGGTTCTAAACGTCATCATAACCGCTATCGATAAGATACATTACTTTGCAGCCGTATTCATCGACCTGGCCAGGCTTTCGACTGTCAATCACAACATTCTTATTGGCAGACTCGACAGCCTTGGTTTCTCAAATGATTGCCTCGCCTGGTATACCAACTAATTCTCTGATAGAGTTCAGTGTGTCAAATCGGAGGGACTGCTGTCCGGACCTCTGACATTCTATGGGTGTGCCACAGGGTTCAATTCTCGGGCCGACTCCCTTTTCTGTGTACATCAATGATGTTGCTCTTGCTGCTGGTGATTCTCTGCTCCACCTCTACGCAGACGACACCATTCTGTGTACTTCTGGCCCCTCCTTGGACACTGTGTTAACTAACCTGCAGACGAGCTGCAATGCTATACAATTCTTCTTCTGTGGCCTCCAACTGCTCTTAAACGCAAGTAAAACTAAATGCATGCTATTCAAATCGATCACTGCCCGCACCTGCTCGCCGTCCAGCATCACTACCCTGGACGGCTCTGACTTAGAATACGTGGACAACTACAAATACCTGGGTGTCTGGTTAGACAGTAAACTCTCCTTCCAGAATCACATTAAGCATCTCCAATCCAAACTTAAAATCGGCTTCATATATAAAAGCATCCTTCACTCATGCTGCCAAACATACCCAGGTAAAACTGACCATCCTACGGATCCTCGACTTCGGGGATGTCATCTATAAAATAGCCTCCAACACTCTACTCAACCAATTGGATGCAGTCTATCACAGTGCCATCCGTTTTGTCACCAAAGCCCCATACACTACCCACCATTGCAACCTGTACGCTCTCGTTGGTTGGCCCTCGCTTCATACTCCTCGCCAAATCCACTGGCTACAGGTTATCTACAAGTCTCTGCTAGGTAAAGCCCCGCCTTAGCTCAGCTCACTGGTCACCATAGCAGCACCCACTCGTAGC
Organism: Oncorhynchus gorbuscha; assembly: GCF_021184085.1. Taxonomy (NCBI): domain Eukaryota; kingdom Metazoa; phylum Chordata; class Actinopteri; order Salmoniformes; family Salmonidae; genus Oncorhynchus; species Oncorhynchus gorbuscha. Next base: position 22,054,569 of record NC_060190.1, on the reverse strand, counting down.
ACGCGCTCCAGCAGGTGTATCTCATTGCTTTGTGAACTAGTGTCAACAAACAGCCAATAACAGAAAAATCCTCCCAGAGCCCAACAATGGCAACAGAAGGTGACAGAGACATGGTAAGCAGACACTGGCAAAGACATCCATCAAACAAACACAAGAGCAATGACATTTCAATAAGATCCAGACACAAAGGAAATGTCATGTACTGGCTTCAATGATCTCAACTGTCTCTTGTCACAGAGAAAAAGGTAACATTATCATATGAAGGCATTATAAATGTATTACACATGTGCTTCATCCATTATGAAGAGTGAATTAATAGGATGTGTAAACCAAAAAGGAAGGTTTGCTCTTTCCTCTAATCGTGGATGTCAAACTCATTCCATGGAGGGCCGAGAGTATACTGTTTTTCATTACTTCCATTCAATGTGTCCAATTAACCTTTTCACAAGGTGACAAACAGGTGAGATCATTCTACAGTGGTCCCTGCAGCGTAAGCTCAAACCAGTGTGATTAGAATGGTAATTTAGAACGTCTAGTTCGTTAAACTTCAAAAAGGTATTTCACACACACACACACACACACACACACACACACACCACACACACACACACCCATTACAATCTATGCCATAATCAGAATGCATTATTTGTCAACAGAACTTGAAAACATGTGAATAAAACTAAATCCATTATGCTCCATACATACATGTATGCTACAGTAGAAACATCATATAAAGAAAGTAATAGGAACGCACACATGTCCAAAGTTATTATTTGTAAGGAAAACAACGTGAGCGCCAGCCAGAAAATGTGCCAGTTCGTGCAAGACTGCGCAAATGTCAGCATACTTGATGTGCGGGAAAAATGGGAGAAGGGCTCTCCTCGAAGAGGGATGTTTGTCCAGCTCAGTTAAGCCTCAAATATAAATTGTCCGCAACAGTGAAATGGGCTACTTCTATGTGAACGAATGAGGTGGAACACACCTTGTTTCAAAAATGTTGTTAGAAAATAATTTGACATTGGCAAGTTGAAACATAGCCTATAGATAATTAGGAGGCAGCGCGTGTTTACTGTTCTGTTGCGTAAATCACATTTTGGAACAGTGAGTGCATTCTAACATCATGTGCATGAAACAACTTACGATGGGGGCAAAAGTTAGAGATATTTGGAACTCACATGTGAAAAGATTAATTAAGACCTTTATTTATTTTACTTATATTTAACTAGGCAAGTCAGTTAAGAACAAATTCTTATTTTCAATGACGGCCTAGGAACAGTGGGTTAACTGCCTGTTCAGGGGCAGAACGACAGATTTGTACCTTGTCAGCTTGGTGATTTGAATTTGTGGCCTTTCGGTTACTAGTCCAACGCTCTAACCACTAGGCTACCCTGCCGCCCCTGGTGAGAGCAGTTCCTAACCAATCAGTGACCTTATTGATCAATCAAGTACAAGGGAGGAGCGAAAACCTGCAGACACTTGGCCCTCCATG